>NC_142934.1:112036011-112061011 GCF_046866305.1 Octopus bimaculoides | reverse complement strand
TACTTTGCAGGTGGGGCCCAATTAGAATTTTATTCATGCTAAGTAGCCCATCCCACTCAAAAGGTCCCTGAATAAGGTTTGTTTAAGGATGTTGAGCAAAACACCCATGTTTCCAAAGGTGAATTATTCAAATCCCAAAGAATTCCTCTCAACACATGGTTATGATGCTCCCCCAGTACTTCTGCACATGATCAGAAATGCACATATCGTCAGCCACCAAGGGACATGCTCAACTGGTTAAGGTCAAACAACTGACAAGCAAATCTGTGGTATTGAGTGGAATATTTGCTGTGGCCCATCTTTTATACCAAGACAATTATTATTATTATTGTTATTATTATTATTATTGTTGTTATTATTATTATTATTATTATTATTATTATTATTATTATTGTTGTTATTATTATTGTTATTATTATTGTTGTTATTATTATTGTTATTATTATTATTATTAAGGGTGACAGATTGGTAGAATAGAGCATTGGATAAAATGCCTTGTGGTATTAACTTACATATCTTTGCAGTCTTCTTCAAATCCCTCAAGTTTAATTTTATCTATTTTCTCAAAATCACTTAATAATAATAATAATAATAATAACATAAAAGACAAATAGATAAAGGAGATTGGAATGGAATGTCTTGTAAAGCTTTTACAGAAGGTTTTGCCTCTGAAGAACAGGAAAAATCACCAGAAGGGCCTTGAGTACTTGATGGCTTATTGGAATCCTGTGGAAATCTAAGGTTATGGGGTAGTAACCTGCCAGGCATAAGACCAACCCTGAGTCAAGTTGAATGATCCTTTCCACTATAGGCACAAGGCCTGAAAATGGGGGGGGGGATAGTTGAATACATTGACCCCAGTACACAACTGGTACTTATTTCATTGACCCTGAAAGGATGAAAGGCAAAGTTGACTTCAGCGGAATTTGAACTCAGAACATGAAGACAGATGGAATACCACTAAGCATTTTGCCTGGCGTAGTAATGATTCTGTCTGCTCACTATCAAGTTGAATAATAACAAGAATAATGATTTATGATTTAGGTACAAGGCTAGCAATGTTGAGGGGCAGAAAGCAGTCGATACCATCAACCCTAGCACATGACTGGTACTTTATATGATCAACCCATGGAATTTGAACTCAGAACATAAACAGCTGGGACATATATTAAAAGGCATTTTCCTTATGCTTTAATGGTTCTACCATTTTAACATGACTCTCTCTACTCCATCCAACCAATCAAACAAGCTGAATGCAGACTTTACAAAAGACACAAGGGTATATATAAATTAGAAACTTAAATTCTATCTATGAAAGTAGAACCATTCTGATGAGACTCACCACTTCTGGGGTATATGTGAAAATAACTGGCTTCATTGCCAGAAAGAAAGCTGTAGCCAACTTCTCCGTAAGGTTTGGCTGTGTCTTTGTCAGTGGCCTGCACAGTAATGACGGTTGTACCAGGTGGGGTATCCTTGTCGAGGTTTGTGTTATATTGTACGGGATAAAACTCTGGTATGTTGTCATTAATGTCCTGAATAAATATCTTTACAATGGCTGTCATATAGAATCCATCTGCAAAAAATTTTTTAAATGAACATGAACAAAAATCACAAAATAACTAACAAAAACTAAAAAAAATTCTTTTTTTTCATGATATTGCTGGTGGCTGAAGAGACGGTCGAGTGGGTTCGCCAAAAACTCTTGTGAAGCCCCAAGAAGTCTATAAGAAGAACAAGTCTGGAAACCCAGATTCCTACAACGACAGTTTGTCGCGTCCTGAGGAAACGCTTGCTAATGAAACCCTACAAGCTGCAGCTCATTCAGGCCATAACGGCAGATGACCTACAAAAGGGCAAACATGGGGCTATGCGAAGGGCCTGGTCTATGTCCTCCCACTTCCTGCAAACCTAGAGGAACTCAAGCAGAGAATCATTACTGCAATGGAAACTGTTACCCAAGGCATGCCGCAGCATGTTTGGAAGGAGCTGGACTATTGACTTGACGTGTGCTGTGTCTCAGGCAGTGCACATATTGAACATTTGAGAAATCGTTCATGGAATCCACATATATTTGAAATTCTCATTCAAATTTGGAGGAATAAATCTTATGTTGCTCAACATTAAGCCTGTTTAGTTTCATTTGCTTTGAATATGTAGTTTCTGTGATATTTACATCTCAAATGATATGAAATTTTTTGAAACACCCTGTGCATACATACTTACATACATACATGCATATATATATAAGGATTTTGTAATGAGATAAAAAAACGAAGGCTGTGTATAATATAGAACATTTATAAATGTTCTATATTAGACACAGCCTTGGTTTTTTATCTCATTAAGAAATCCTTATATTCACACGCTGATATATGACCTATGTTGGACCCCCTATTCACATAATCACTGAACATGGAGCTTAACTATGGTCTATCCACAGCACTTACTCAGCATTACCTGAAACCTCTGGGTCTCATGGACACCATACCATTCATAACCTATATATCTATAGATATAGATATATACACAAGCTTCCATGCAGTGGAACTGAACCAGAAACCAGGTGGTTGCAAAGCAAGCTTCTTAACCATACAGCCATGCCTGTATCTATATGAACACACACACACACAAAGAAAGAGAAGAGGAAAGAAAAAAAGGGAGAGAGAATGTGTACGTTCTAGATGTCATATATTTGTGGGGTGGGGTAGAAAAATTTACGGTGGGTTGGGGGAAATAGCTGTAAATGCAATTTTGTAGAATATAGAAGATTAGATGAAGGCTGGAGGAATTATTATATAAATATTATTTTATGGAGAATGGGGGATTATCTCAGATATATTATTTTTGCGATAGATAAAGGATTATTAGGTGAGTGGATTGACGCAAGTATAATTTTGCAGAAGATAGGGGATTATTAGGAGCGCCGGGTGGGTAGAGAGATGGATGTAAGTGTAAGTACAAGAGTTGATGAGAAATAGGGAAAATAGGGATAAAGCAAATGTGAATATTATTTTGTATGGGGAGGGAGAGAGGGAGAAAGAGATTGTGACAGAAATAGGGATAGATAGGGGGATATATACATATATATATATATATATATATATATATATATATATATATATATATATATACACACATATACATAATGATTATTATTATTCAGTAGTCTTATTATTATTATTATTATTAATAATTCAAAGCTGATCATTTGATGACTCATTTTATTGCTGCTTGTGAGTTTTGGTTTTTGTGCTCACCAAGAAATAAATTTTATACACATAAGGGTGGAAAGGTAGAGGCGTGTGGCTTAGTGGTTAGGGTGTCAGCATCATGATCGTAAGATTGTGGTTTCGATTCCTGGACCGGGCGACGTGTTGTGTTCTTGAGCAAAACACTTCATTTCACGTTGCTCCAGTCCACTCAGCTGGCATAAATGAGTAACGCTGCGATGGACTAGCGTCCCGTCCAGCTGGGGACACACACGCCATTGAAACCGGGCCCATGAGCCTGGCTACGCTTTAAAATGGTGCATTTATTATTATTATTAAGTTTGGAAAGAAAGCAGAGTTGCATCCTTGGCATGATCCCTTCAACCCTTGCAATACCAACCGTGCTGAAACCACCTCTGGCTCTGTAGTACAGAGCTAGAGGTGGTTTTCCTAAGTTTTGAATCAAAATCTTCCACCAAACCTAAGCCACAGTTTATGCTCATAACACTAGCTTAATGAGAACTAAGTTATTTTACTAAATTCTTTGTTTTATTTAGAACTAGCTGACATACCCGGTAATTCCCAGGAAAGCGGGACTTATCCCTTGGCTCCATTCTCATAATTGTTTCGCTAATCCAATAGCAACAATACAAAGTATGTAGCCCTTAAAATGGCTTTGCGCATTTACAGAGAATACTGAACTGTCTTACACAGGATCTTGTTTTTAGGAATTCCCAATAAGTTATGAATACCCAAATTGTGGAGTCAGTTGTGTAATAACATGAAATTAGTTACCTGATAATAAGAATTCAAATAAAGCAGCCCCGGAAAGGGCTTTAGTGCATTCCCAGAGTATATAGAACTTACAAGGAAAAAAGGGGGCATTGGGAAGAAGGCAGCTGATTGGGGGATGCTATGAATTTATATTATTATAGTATTGTATATAAATTATATATTAAATATGAAATAATTCACAGTATATATAAATTAGTAGAATATAAAATATTTATTTATACACAAAAATAGGGGGGGGGGGCGCTGAGGGTGTTATGTGGCCATGTGGGTGGGCGGCAGTGGCCCCAAAACTTTGAGAACCTCTGCTTTAAAGCATGGCAGTTAAATTCATATCAATTTTGCCTTTTAAAAAAACAAGTTTAGATCAAACCCATATCAGACACTTGATGCTGTATGAATTCAAAAGGGACTCTCGCAATCAAAACAGCAAGAAATTTGCAGTCTGTTGTCTATGGGAATGAAGCTTTAAGTGTCTGGACATGCCAATGATGGTTTGGCCAGTTTTGAATGGGGAAAGTTTTCTCTTGTAGATTCCCTTTGAACTGGACAACCAAATTGTATCAATATCTAGCCTCTGAAAACTGTAATCAAGGAAAATCCAAAGCCTAAGAATTAGAAAAATAGCTCATGATCTTAAAACATCTTCATGAAGTAGGAAAAGTGTCTAAATTTGGTCAGTGGATCTCTCAGCAACTGTCCGCTTGTTAGATTTATCAAGGAGTTGCCCTTTGCACTTCATTGAAGAATAAACTTGTTGCCAGACCTATCAGAGTAGAATCACCACAAGTGATGAAAAGTGTGTTGTTTATAAGTGAATCCAACAAAGACGACAATGGTTAGCAACAATGGTTAGTCACTCATGGATTGATTTATTGAGTCCTTCTTTGAACATACAGGTTGACTAAGGGAACGTATCGACCATAAACTAATGTAATATTAACAAATCTATTCACAGGCATAGAATACAAATAATTTATTTTTTTATTGGCCACGAGGACTAATATAAACGAATGAACATAAAGGACGTGCAACAACATAGAAGATAACACAAGATGATACATAGGGTTCCTCGTGTAAACAATGAAAATTAAACAACATAAAACTCCCAATTGGGAAGGGGCTTTAAAGGTCCTTGTGGAAAAACCCACAAGAGCCACAGGTGCCTGATCAACAGGACAAGAGCCCTTCTTTTATCTTTCACAGGTGTATGCTCAGAAATGGCCCTTTCACACCAACCATTTTTCCAGCAAATAGAATATAGGTAATATAGCAACAACATTCTCTCTAATGCCTTCATTAATATTCCATTCACAGGAATACCAGATCTATCAAACTCTTCCTTCATAAAATAGATCAATGAAGCTAGCAAATTCTTCCTTTGACAAACATCTGAATGAAAATGAATTAAAACAACTCATACCACTTACCTCCATCAATTGCCTTAATTGGAAATTCAAACACTGATTTTTTCTCATAGTCCAGGCTCTTTGCTATACAAATTCTTCCACTAGCACTTTCAACTTTAAACTCCGACGGCTTTGTGTAACCCATGCCGTCAGCTATTTTATAAGAGACTTTTGAGTCAAACCCACAATCAGGGTCACTGGCAGATACCTGCAAGAAATAAAAACAAAACGGAGTTATTAAAGACTATTCAAAACTCTAATGCTAGTATAAGGTGAATATCTAAAGTCTTGGAAGTGAGGTTTTTGGGACAGAAAATAGAGGAAGCCCATTGTACATGTGTCTGTATGTCTGTGCTTCTGTGTGTGTGTGTACATGCACGTATGTATGTATGTATGTATGTATGTATGTATGTATGTACTTATGTTAGGTTTTTAAAATATCCTTTTGCAAATTTTTTACAATTTTTAATTTTATTTCCTGAACTGAAAAAATGATTTGTAATACATACACATATGTGAGCATGAGTATGCGTATGTGTGTGTGTGTGTGTATATCTCTCTCTCTCTCTCTCTTTCCTTTCTTTGACATAGAACATTTATTGTAAATAAATATCAACCATCTCACAAATGGTGCTGTTTGTTTGCAATTTTCCATGAAGACATGTTCAGTGCTTGTGATGTCCAAGTTTGTAAGCACCATTCGAGCGTGATTGTTGCCAGCGCCACCTTACCAGCACATGTGCCGCTGGCACGTGAAAAACAACATTCAAGTGTGGTCGTTGCCAGTGCCACTGGACTGCCTCCTGTGCAGGTCGCACATAAAAACACATTCGAGCGTGGTCGTTGCCAGAACTGCCTAGCTGGCCCTCATGCCGGTGGCACATAAAATCACCCATTACACTCACGGAGTGGTTGGCGTTAGGAAGGGCATCCAGCTGTAGAAACTTTGCCAGATCAGATTGGAGTCTGGTGCAGCCTCTGGCTTACCAGTCCTCAGTCAAACCATCCAACCCATGCCAGCATGGAAAGCAGACATTAAATAATGATGATGATGATGATTACTCTGTCTGAAAATAAGTGCGGATTAGTGACAGGAAAAGCATCCAGCTGTAAAAAACATACCTCAATAAATTTTGTCAAACCGAAGCAAGAATGAAAAAGAGAATGTTAAAAACAACGATAGTAATAATGATGACGACACTTTTAAAATGTATTGAGTACTACATTGAAGAGCAGTCTTCTTAATAACTAAGATTATATATCATATAAGAATGGCTGTGTGATTAAGAAGGTTGCTTTGATACTTTGTAGTTCCCAGTTTAGTCCCACTGCATGCCACTTTGAGCAAGTGTCCTCTACTATAACTTGGGCCAACCAATGCCTTGTAGATGAATTTGGTTGACGGATACTGTGAAGAAGCCTGTTGTGTATTTATTTGTGTCTCTGCGCTTGCCTCTGCAACTCCCAGCCCCCAGCAGCAAATAGAATAAGTACCAGATTAAAACATAAGCACTCAGTTTGGTTTGTTCAGCTGAAACACCTTCAAGACAATGCCCCAGTATGGCCACAGTCCAATGATTGAAAGAAGTAAAAGATTTAAAACGATATACACGTGTGAATATATAAATACACCATTGATAGGTGCAGGAGTGGCTGTGTGGTAAGTAGCTTGCTTACCAACCACATGGTTTCAAGTTCAGTCCCACAGCGTGGCACCTTGGGCAAGTATCTTCTACTATAGCCTCTGGCTGACCAGAGCCTTGTGAATGGATTTAGTAGACAGAAACTGAAAGAAGCCCGTCATATATATATATATATATATATATATATATATATATATATATATATATATGTATGTATATGTTTGTGTGTCTGTGTTTGTTCCTATCCACTATCACTTAACAACCGACGTTGGTGTGTTTACATCCCTGTAACTTAGCAGTTTGGCAAAAGAGACCGATAGAATAAGTACTAGGCTGACAAAGAATAAGTTCTGAGGTCGATTTTTTTTGACCAATGATGGTGCTCCAGCATGGCTGAAGTCAAATGACTGAAACAAGTAAAAGAATGTGTATAAGGGGGGGGGGGGAGAGGGGGAGAGAGAGAGAGAGAGAGAGAGAGAGAGAGGGAGATACATTGATTCCTAGATAGAAATATTACTAGTTCACACAAGTTTGATGTGTATATGAAGTTATAACTTCACAGACATATGCATGTATATATACATGTGTGTATATATGCATGCATGTATACATATGTGTATATATGGGTGTGCATGTGTGAATATATGATTACACAATTGATATTTCCATGCCATGGTATATATATATATAAAATACAACACACACACTCAGTGGTTTAATGAGTTTGGAGGCAGGATAGAGTAGGCGGGGTGGGGCGGGGGAGTAGGTTGTTGCCCTGGCAACTGAAACCAATTCTAACCTAACAAAACCATTAATGTCCAGAGGAAGGACAATAAACTATATTGTTGGGTGACTGGTCATTTGCACTGGTCTACCGGTCAGTGGTCTTAACTTCATAACTTCATATACAGGTTAAGGTCAGTTACCCAGTGAGGAGGAGATGAGGCAGGTGATGCTAACAGCACACACACACACACACACACATGCACACACACACACACACACACGCACACATATACACATATATATGTATACATACATATGTCTGCATACATACATACATATACACATACATACACACACACACACACATACATATATATATATATATACACACACACACATAAAGTGGTGAGGATGGTTGAAGAGGAGATAAAGAGAGACAGAGCAGATGGAATGAATTATTGAATTGATGTGTAAGACAAAGAGAAAGGAAGGCAAAAGGAATAGAAAAGATACAGTGTGTGTGTGTGTGTTTGTGTGTGCGTGTAGGGTAGTGGTAAGGCAGAAAGGAATGGTGTGGTATTAGTAAGACATATGGAAAAAGGTGTGAGAAAAGGAAGGGTTTGATCCTGGTGCCTAATTCATAAGATGCTTACAAAAGATTATTTCCACAAGTCAGTTCAATATACGAGTATGTAATATTGATCTTCCTTCAGTTAATCCTTACTGGCCTTGAGAGAAAGAGAAGCAATGTCGGTCCAGTTGAGACTGGAACTCGGCGCAGTTTTGTAGGATAATGTAAGTGTGGGAATCTAGTTGGCATTTGGCTCAAACTGATAAACTATATTCCTGGAATTTCTTCCAGGTGGTAATTATCTTTCAGCTATAAGAAATGCCTTGCTTCATAAATTGTTTGATTACTGTACTTCAGAAATATTCATTCATACTGACAATTTCTAAAAGGAATGAAATAATGCGCTATATGATTACTACTGATGAGAAACTTCAAGATGATCCACAACAAGCAAGAAATGAATAAATAATAAATAGATAAATAAATACTGTAAAAACCCATGTAATTTATGCACATTTTATTCGCAAAAATAAAAAATAAACTTTAGTGGGTGCGTAAATTACATGAGTAGATCATTTCCAGAATTCAAACAAAACTTTTTGTTACTCTTTACTCTTTTACTTGTTTCAGTTATTTGACTGTGGCCATGCTGGAGCACTGCCTTTAGTCGAGCAAATCGACCTCAGGACTTATTCTTTGTAAGCCTAGTACTTATTTTATCGGTCTCCTTTGCCGAACCACTAAGTTATTGTTGAAAAAAGATGTACAAAATGTAAAAATTCATATCAGAAGTTGACTCATTTAATGTCAGAATAAGTTTTTAATGGCTTAAATACGCGTAATGAAGTTAACTTTTATTTGTGCTGGATGGTATAATGCCTACTTTTTCTGTATAAATTTACTAAAACCATTAAATGGTTAACTAGCATTTGAAGTCTGACGTTCATGCTGGTAAACACGGCCTGGGCCATATTTTACACCGCAGGGAGTTTCTTTCTCTCGCAATGGAGAATACATTTCATTTCTCCTTTGCAGTAAACCAATCACAAGTTCCGCTCATACTAACAATAACAGTAATGACAAATTTTTAAGTTTGCTTCACATTTTATAAGTGTGGGAGGGATTAAAATTCCAGTACTCTGTATGAAAGGTTCCAACAAGAATAGGTGGAAAAGAATTCTATTTACATAATCAGTTTGATCGGTCACCTTCCTCTGTCAGATGAGTAAAGTGTCATCTAAGCTGATGTTTATTGGTAATTAAACTTAATTTGCAATACCTGTGTGTATTTATCAGCTTTGTTTTTGTTGGTAATTCTTATCAATAACTTTTCCTGTGGTCATAATTTGAGAAGACATACAGAAGTATGCTAAAAATTATGGACATAATCTCTTGTGGGCAAGAGATGTAAAATAAAGTTTATTATAAACAACACAAACACTTTGTAATTTAATAGCTTTCAATGTGATACCTGTTAAACAGAAATTATTCTTATTTAATGAAAATTTAATAAAATCTAATCATCAGTGAAATTATGTTAAATACAACTAAATTGGAAACCTTTTCCCCCTGGCAATATTGGCAATTCTAAAAACTTTTAGGTGTGAATTTTTACATGAGTAGAAGCTTTTTTTAAACAAATTTTATCTTGAAAATCACCTGCGTAAATTACACAGGTGTGCAAATTACATGGGTTATATATGTATGTCATTAAGCACACAGCAGAAACTAAAGTAACCACTGGTACACTTTTGGCACATGGATAATGGTAGACCTAAAATTAATTCCTGACAATACCCAATATTAGAAAGGGGAGTTAGTACACAGCAGTGGGGAGACTTACAAGTAGCCTCAGGTAGAGAGAGACAATATGAGTGTGAGTACATGGCAACAGGTTGGCCTAAAACTAGACTCTTGTAGACAGGAAGTGGTATTATACAGGTGTGAGTTGACCCAAAGAGGCAATGTTAATGCACAGGGGTAATATATATAAAATTACCGAATCGTACAGAAAGGTAGGAGAGATGAAAGTAATCACTGGTAGTATGGTAGGCATGATACATAAAGCTAGTCTCTAACAGAGACAATTATAGCTTGCGAAGACTTATTGGGGCAAGCGAAAGCGAAATCGTGATGGCACCTGTGCCCAGTGTCGCCTTTCTGGCACTTGTGCCCGTGGCATTTGTAAGGACTTTCGAGCGAGATTGTTGCCAATGCTGCTGGACTGGCTCTTGTGCGGGTGGCACATAAAATACACCATTTTGAGCATGGCCGTTGCCAGTACCGCCTGACTGGCCTTCATGCCGGTGGCACGTAAAAGCACCCACTACACTCTCAGAGTGGTTGGCGTTAGGAAGGGCATCCAACTGTAGAAACTGCCAGATCAGATTGGAGCCTGGTGTAGCCATCCGGTTTCACCAGTCCTCAGTCAAATCGTCCAACCCATGCTAGCATGGAAAGCGGACGTTAAACGATGATGATGATGATGATATGTATAATAAAGAGGGTGAACGGTGAAGGAAACAGAGGTGGATAGCCTGTAAGATATGAGAGATAACTTTGTAATATTTCAGTAAAAATATACAGACACTTGTTGTTGTGACTGATGTTTTACCTCAAGACTAGTCCTGATTGAGTTGGCCTAAGATCAAAGATCTTCCAACTGTGACCAGCCTATCTTCCAATCAGATATATATATAATTAGAAATGCCAATGTAATTTGAAATGTATGCTTATTTTTAATAAACATAGAATTTTATCCTTGCTATCTATAAAAAAAAAAAAATGATTTAAACCACAGGTTTTTTTTTTTTCATCTGCAAGGGTAGAGAAAGTAGGACTGATCTGACTGGTTTCTGGTCTTGTTAAATTTTCTCCACTGAGAAATAAGGAGCTTATAGCTACATATAGTGGATACATAGTTAAATTGGAAAATCTAATTTGCATAACAATAAGGATTCTCTTTCTGATGAGTCTCTAAGAAGAACAGAAACTAGTGAGATCACTCCGACTTTATCACTCATGCAGGCGATAAAAATCTGTGATGGAACCACTTTATTTACTTGTCGTAAGTAAGGTTAAAATTATATGTTTAATACACAGAGGTATTACATAAAATTATAATATTTCAAATTAACTACATAATAGGCGCAGGAGTGGCTGTGTGGTAATTAGCTTGCTTCCCAACCACATGGCTCCGAGTTCAGTCCCACTGCGTGGCACCTTGGGCAAGTGTCTTCTACTATAGCCTCGGGCCGACCAAAGCCTTGTGAGTGGATTTGGTAGACAGAAACTGAAAGAAGCCCATTGTATATATGTATATGTATGTGTGTGTATATGTTTGTGTGTCTATGTTTGTCCCCCCAACATTGCTTGACAACTGATGTTGGTGTGTTTACGTCCCCGTAACTTAGTGGTTCGGCAAAAAGAGACCTGATAGAATAAGTACTAGGCTTACAAAGAATAAGTCCTGGGGTCGATTTGCTCGACTAAAGGCAGTGCTCCAGCATGGTCGCAGTCAAATGACTGAAACAAGTAAAAGAGTAAAAGAATAATAATAAAAAAAAGAGTCCCTTGTGTTATCAGCATAACACTATTCATGCAAATCAGACAGGCTTACTAAGCTGGTTCATTTGTTTGCTTTGTGTCTATTTTACTATGCTAGCATAGGTTGGATGAATACTTGACTCTATAAGTATTTATCCAACCCATGCTAGTATGATTAAACAGACATATTTGTGGAGTATTTGTTGCTATTTACAATCAGATATGCTCCCTGTCTTTACCCATGCCTCTATACCTGTTTTTCAAGTCAGGGATTCATTAAAAAAAACTTTTCTTTTGTAATTTTTTTTCTAGTTGTCTTCAAAAAACTCAGAGCCAGAGGGAAATTTGTTGATAGGAAATGTCAACATTATGCCACTGTATATTTTGCTCAACCGCTTTCATGAGGAAAACATGGGATGTAAACATTCACACAGACAGACAAACACACACACACATGGATCCATATGGACATGCACACATAAATACACCACCCCACGTTTCATTATTAACATATATACATATGCATACATACACATACATACACACACATACATAAACATATATACACATACATATACATACATATACACATATATATACATTCACATATACACACAAACAAACATTCACATATACACACATATTCACATATATACATACATATACATACACACAGATCCATATACATACATATACATATACATAAATACGCACACATACACATAAATACATATACATACATAAATACACATACATATACACAAACTGATACACATTCGCGTACACATGCATACGTAAACATATATACACATACATATACATACACATATCTACAAACATACATATATATGCACACATCCATACACATACACCAACACAAATACACATAGACACATACATATACACGCACATACATATACACACATCCATATATGTACATGTACACACATCAATATACACACATACACATGCACACATTCATATACATAGACACATACATATACATATACACACATCCATGTACGTACATGTACATACATCTATATACATACACACACACACACATAAATACACATACACACATGCATATACACACATATATGTACATACACATACACACATCACATTTCAAATTATCCACAAAAAAGCTGTCTACTGCAACATTGTTGATGCTGATTTCATGTTGTTGTTGTTGTGATTTATTCATGTTGTTGTTGTTGATGCTGTTGATGGTGTTAGCATTGATGCAGCATTATGGCTGTTGTAGTTAACTTTTGTTATTGTGAAGTTGTTGTTGTTGTTGTTGCTATTGCTGTTATCCACCCCCACCCCCTGGTAATCCCCCCCCCCCCCACCAAAACACTTCAATTAGTTTTGAAATGTTAATTGTTTACACAGGATAAGAAACTTCTATGTACAGGAGCTCCTCCTCCTACTACTCACCCTCTCTCCCTCATGCCCTGCCAGAGGAGATGGAAGGGCTGGAGGGGAGTAGGGGGGGACTCAGGGAGAAGATTTAAACTGTCTTAAGAGAAGGAGGGAGAGAGAGGGGGTGAGTAGGGTGTTGCATAAAAGTATGTGTGTGTATATGTATGGGCATGCATGTGTGTGTGTGTGTGCATATGTGCAGGCGTATGTGTGCCCGTGTGTGCATATGCATGTATATATATATGTGTGTGTGTACATGTGTGCATGTGTGTAAGATGGGTTCATAAAATGTTGGACAGACGAGTTTGGTGTGTGAAGGGTCAGATACGGTGTAGGGTGTTGTGTGTGTGTGTGTGGGGGGGGGTAGGGCCTGTAGTGGTTAAACAGTGACACACATGTCTAAACTTGAAAGAATTACAGTGAAAGAGAAAGGAAACGGAAAGACAATGTAAAACTTCCGAAAATCCCAAAAGAATAAAATAAATAAAAATAAAATAAATAACAAATAAATAAATTGCAAATATATAATTTATTTATTTATCCATTTATTTATTTATTTATTCATTCATTTAAGTACAAAGAAGGGACAACCACTGTGACAATAGGAAACTCCTGGAGGGCAAAAGAAAACTGAGAGGAAAATGGGTCAGCAATTATGTAAACCCACCACCACCACCACCACTAATACTGCTACTACCACCACCGACGACAACATCAACACCACCACCAATATCACTACTACTACTACTACCACCACCATCTATCTGTGTTTTCCAAAATGATTTGCTCAGCTGAACTTATTGGAGTTATCTTTCCCTTGCTACTTTTCTTTTCTTTTTTTCTTATAATTTTACACAACAGTAAAAGGAGGTTTCGTCTAGAGATCGAATAAATAATCTCTATCAATCACAGTTTTCCAGCACACAGTTTACATACGTGAGACCCTACCATATGCATACTAAATTAATATGCGGAAAGCTTGCTTCTCTGCAGTAATTTTCTTCAGCTCTATTATTTATAACAATCATAATCACTATTTTGCATCTATTCCTATATCCTCCTCCTCCTCATCTGTTTAACATCTGTTTTTACTATGATTGCATGGGTTAGATGAGTGTTGTTAAAAAAAGCAGTAGGATGCTCTTCCTGTCACCAACCCTTACACATTTTCAAGTAAGGAAATATTTTCCTTTGTCCTTCAAGTAACAACAAACTCAGCGGCCAGGAATGCTTCCATACATGGACAATAAACAAATGACACTGCTTTTGTATGACTGATTACTGTTTACAATCAATAAACACATGCTCACTTCCATACATATACATGATATGCACACATACACAGACACATACACATAGAGTCAAGCATATTTCACTCAAAAATCATAGGTCAATATATATGTGTATGTATTACACACACACACACACACACACACATATATATATATATATATATATATATACACACACAAACATGTGGTTGATTGCTGGTGATAGGGAGAGAATCACTTCTCGTGATTGTCGAAGCATGTTAAAAACAGGCATGGGTGAGTGGTAAGAAGCTCGTTTCCAAACCACATGGTTCAGGGTTCCATCCCACTGTGTGGCACCTTGAGCAAGTGTCTTCTGCTATAGCCTTGGGCCAACCAAAGACATGTGAGTGGATTTGGTATATGGAAACTGAAGGAAGCCCATCGTATATATGTGTGTGCATATATATATTTGTGTGTCTGTGTTTGTCCTCCCACCATTGCTTGACAACTGATGTTGGTGTGTTTATGTCCTTGTAACTTAGCATTTTGGCAAAAGTGACCAATAGAATAAGTACCAGGCTTACAAAGAATAAGTCCTGGGGTCGATTTTCTCGACTAAAGGTGGTGCTCCAGCATGGTCGCTGTCAAGAATTACATTAAAGAGTGAAGAGCATACATATATTCTTATATAATTCTTTTATTTATTTATTTTATTTTCTATTTCTAGGAAATAAAGTTTTTAAAGTCACAGGTAGTCGTGAATAGCACAATTTCATCCTCCTTTTGGACTCGTCAACATGACATAACCAGTAACTTGAAATTAATTAAGTTAAATTCATCTTGTTGTTGTTCTTCTTCTAATACAGTGGTTCTCAACCATTTTTTGCCTATGGACCCCTTTGATTTCTATTCTACTTGGGTGGACCCCCCACCCCGTAGCCATTTGATGTTTAAAAAATCTTAAGGATCACATTAAAAAATTATTAAAATATTTCATATTTTGTAGAAACATAACCAATTCATTGCACATAAATTTTAACAACAAAATCTTACATGGACCCCCAAGGGCCATATGAACCCTGGCTGAGAAACACTGCTTAAAACGGTAAAGAAAAGAGGTAGAGAGAGACTTGAATTCTTTGACACACACATATATATATATATATATATATATATATACACACACACACACATAATATAATACACATATACACATACATACAATAAATCCAATAACGGAAGAAAGCACTAAAAATGTAATTAAAATGTAAATAAATAAAAAAATAAAAAAGTATATATAATCATCCAACATGCTGACTACCTTATTATTCTAAATATACACATACATACATACATATATATACACATACATACATATATACACACACACACACACACACAAATATACATACATATATATACACACATATATGTGTGTGTGTACATATATATATGTGTGTGTGTGTGTATATATATATATATATATATATATGAAAAGGGGTTTGTATGATTATGTATAGAGGAATATATTACTCAAAGGAATTCCAACTCTGTTTTTTATGTTTTATATATATTCTTATAATATTAATATATGCTATATAGTATATATATAGTAAAATGAAATGAAGTATTGATTGTCTTATTGAATAAATGAAATATTGAATATCAAATATTAAGGGACTAGTATACTTTCTTTCATTTTAACAGTCTTCAAGGTCCCAGGTTGAGACAGGAATGTTTCTATATATACTTTGATAGGCTTCGACCAGTATTGGCCCAAGCCATGTCTAACTTAATAGCACAACCTGGTGAAGTCATTCAAATCAGGAATCAGACAACATGGCCCACTATATATGTACCTAATTATGCATTTGCTACTGATGAAGAGATGAAATATCGTTTTGATGCACTGATGTGGAGTTTGGTTGTGGCTTAGAATAGAAACGGATTAGTCCTATTTAAAAGTATTGCAATCACTCAGGTAATGAACAATTTGGCCAACAAAGAGGGTTCCAAGTCAGATTATGTTCATATACAGAGACTCCCGTACACTTACATAGAATGCTATGCAATAGGATTGAACCTGGTATATTATGATTGTGAAACAAACTCATTAACCAATCGGATATACCTGCACTCACAACTTAGTATATACACATATTTACTCCAGTATGGGCAGTAAGATCAACAATTGAATTGAAAGTTCTGAGAGCATTTTGGAGGAAGAGTAGGTGTGGGGAGAGACAGTTGGTGGGTGTGGGAAGGAAAGGAGGAGATCGGTGTTGGTGGTGAAGATGAAGACGACGACGACGACGACGATGATGATGATGATGTTAGCAGCTTGGGTCGTTAGTAGCAGAGTATGAGATGTGTAATGTACATGTGAAGGGGGTGTGAAGGGGGTGTATGTGTTACTGTGGAAGAAAAACTGGCTTTTTAAAAATGTTATCATGCCCCCCCCCCACCAAGACTTCCTACCATCACAACTTCCTTACTATTCCCCGACTCCCCACCATGACATCTGCTGTCATCATCATCATCATTACCACCACTACCTCCACCAACACCACCTCCTACTGCTGCTCATCGTCACCACCACCATCACTTCTGTTTTTACTCCTACCACCACCCTGGGCCACAGTATGTCTACTGCATGTAATTCTATTTAGCAAAAGCAATGTCATGCTTCAGTTGCAAGAAAACCATAACAATAACTAAAAAAAATCAACAAATACAAGAACAACAACAACAACAATGGCAATGGCAATGAAGATGAGCTGAAGCATAACGTGCACATCATTATGTTAAGGAAGTTTCGGCCGTCGATGAGAAATAAAGCATCAGAGTCTGGCGGAATGGCAGCGGAGATATGCACAGTTAACACTTCGTCAGGAGGTGGGTGGAGTGAGAGCCATGGTTGGGTCGGGGAGTGGGTTCGGTGCAGAGAAGAGATGCTTGGCGAGTGTCCGATTGGTACTGGAGCAGAGGAGACATTCCACGACAACAGAAGCAACAGCAACAATAATAACAACATTAACAGATGATAGTTCTTTGACTGGTTTCAAACACTGAATAGTGACCACGCTGGAGCACCCCCTTCAAGGGTTTACTTGATCGAACCAGCGTCAGCATTTATTTGTAAGCTTAGTACTTATGATATTGGTATCTTTGTTGCTGAAGTGCTAAGTGATGGGGATGTAAATGAACCAACAGCAGAGATTGTGTAAAAAGAACAGTAACAAAAATGTTTTGTGTATTACTCTCTCTCTCTTTTACTTGTTTCAGTCATTTGACTGCGGCCATGCTGGAGCACCGCTTTTATAGTCGAGCAAATCGACCCAAGGACTCATTCTTTGTAAGCCTAGTACTTATTCTATCAGTCTCTTTTGCTGAACCGCTAAGATACGGGGACGCAAACACACCAGCATCGATTGTCAAGCGATGCTGGGGGGACAAACAGACACACAAGCATATACATACAAACATACATATATATATATATATATATATATATATATATATATATATATATATACATATATATATATATACATATATATACGACGGGCTTCTTTCAGTTTCCGTCTACCAAATCCACTCATAAGGCTTTGGTCGGCCTGAGACTATAGCAGAAGACACTTGCCCAAGGCACCATGCAGTGGCACTGAACCCGGAACCATGTGGTTTGTTAGCAAGCTACTTACCACACAGCCACTCCTGCGCCTATTGTAGAAGAATAATGAATTTATTGCTCATAAAGTTTAACAACAAAGTCTTATCTGGGCCCACCAAGGATCATGTGATCCACAAGGGTCATGTGGACCCCCAAGGGTTATGTGGACCCTGGTTGAGAACCACTAATTTATGTCCTCATAATTTAGTGGTTTGGCAAAAGAGATTGACAGAGACAAGCACCAGACTTTAAAAAAGTACTGCCATCCATTTGTTTGACTCAATCTTTCACGACAGTGCTCCAGTATGGTCGCAGTCCAAGTCAAATATAAAGACAGAAACAAATAAAAGATCACCAAAGCCAAGCAAGTCATGCGGAGCCTAATTACTGCTTAGATGGCTGACCATTTGGGAATCATAGGTACCGGATGTTACTGAGTTTTAAAGGCCAATGAGTTTGATCTGTGAGAAACAGTAGCTAAATTTCCTTCAAATCACAACAACATGCTTTCTTAAGAAAAAAAAAAAATGATGTAGGCCTGAGTTCCTGGCCTGGGTAGAGGAAAAGACAGGATAGTCATGGCTGGAGAGCTTTTGATTATAGGCCTAGCTGAGGCGAAGCAAGAGCAGTAACAACATTATCATCTGGGAATATTGTTGTGGCTGCTGCCGTTACGACCATCATCATCATCATCATCAACTACAAGAAGGTGATCAAAGAAAAAAGGAAAAGGGAACACAAAATAGAAAAGAAACATTAAAAAGCTGTTGCTACTGATTACAACACCGTCAGTTCACTGCAGGGAAAGTTCACCACAAGGTCAGTTTACCAAGGAAATATATCCATGGTATCTCACCATTAATAATTAAAAACTATTTTACTGAAAAAAAAACAAACAAAAAAAAAACAAAAAAAAACAGGTGAATTGATGACAGTGAACTTTCTGACCATGCTCGCTACTATAATGCTCATCAAGAGTTCAATACCCACACACAGTAGTAGCCTCTCAACCCTTTGTGTGTGTGTGTGTGTGTGCATAAATATACATACATATAGGTAGGAGGGCTCCGAAAGGGGTCTCAGGGAGTAGCGTCCCTGCCTTCCTGAGCTAGTTTTCCGCCACATTTCTTAAAAATCATGGTAGAGGGCTTGGTCTTGGGACCACTCATGTCTACAAACTGAGGTTGGGGGAAAGCAAGGGCATGTCCCTGTACAGAAAATCCAGCTCCAAAAAAAGCTTCATGATAGCGAAGGAGAATGGACACCAGCGCAGCCCAGTCCAAAGGTTGGGGTCGGCTGCACCTGCCTACCTCGGTTGCTATGGCATTGAGGTAGATCCATCCACCCCCGTTAATGGAGACAAAACCCGGATTTAAAACACTGAATGACGACGACGATGATGATGATAATATGTACATATATGTATATGTTTGTGTAGGTGTGTGTATATATGTGAATGTGTGTTATATATAAATGTATGTGTGAAGGCACGTGGCTTAGTGGGTAGGGTATTCGGCTTACGATCATAAGGCTGTGAGTTCAATTCCTGGTGATGTGTTGTGTCCTTGAGCAAGACACTTTATTTCACATTGCTCCAGTCTACTCAGATGGCAAAATTAAGTCATACCTGTAATTCAAAGGGTCAGCCTTGTCACGCTCTGAGTCACGCTGAATCTCCCTGAGAACTATGTTAGGGGTACACGTGTCTGTGGAGTGCTCAGCCACTTGCACGTTAATTTCATGAGCAAGCTGTTCCATTGATCGGATCAGCTGTTCCATTGATCGGATCAGCTGGGACCCTCGTCGTCGTAACTGATGGAATGCTCCTATAAGTATGTGTATATATGTTTATGGATATATATATGTGTATACTTATATATGTATTTATGTGTATATAAGTGTGTAATTATATATGTATATATAAGTATGTGTGTGTGTATGTACACACCCACCCACCCACCCACTCCTCACACCCACACACACATCTGGCTGCGGAATATCCATAAAAGAAGGGTGTAATGAAACTGCCATGGCTGAACACTGCAATAACCATCAGTAATGGAATGAATGGTTTCTGTTCCGGTGGCATCCACCTCACCCCCACTCCTCGCCCCCCACCCCAACCCAAAACTCCTTTCCTTATCTCTCCTCATCTGTCCATCATTCCATGACCACCACACCTTAGCGAAATGAGTAGGGGAGTGGGTATAGGTCCGGCACTGGCAGTCTGTGTGGATCTCGGTTAGTATTTTGGTGATGGGTTTAACAGGATTGCCTGTGTGAGCAGAGAGATACAGTGGGAGGAGAGAGCAAGAGAGAAGGGAAGAGGGGGAACAGAAATAGAACTTCTAAAGGAGAGGTTATTGCTGTTGTTTATTGAGCTTCTATTATTATAACAAAGCAAACAGGATGAAAGCCCCTACATGGTCGCTCAAGATGCTAGAAATAGCAGCCTTACCGTCTTAAAAATGGAGGGACAAAATGGATAATGTAATCCTGACGGAATAGTCACAGAACCAGAAAACAACAGCATTATTGACAGTGGCACCATCTTCATAAGAGAAGGCACTATATTGTTGTTTGACCAATACATCATCATCATCATCATTTAATATCTGTTGACCATGTTGGCATGGGTTGGATGGTTTGACCAGAGCTGACAACCTGGGGAACTGCACCAGGTATGTATGTGTGTGTATATATATATACACATATCATCATCATCATCATCATCATCGTTTAACGTCCGCTTTCCATGCTAGCATGGGTTGGACGATTTGACTGAGGACTGGTGCAACCGGATGGCAACATCAGGCTCCAGTCTGATTTGGCAGAGTTTCTACAGCTGGATGCCCTTCCTAACACCAACCACTCAGAGAGTGTAGTGGGTGCTTTTACGTGTCACCCGCACGAAGGCCAGTCAGGCGGTACTGGCACCATTCAGGCGGTATATAAAACTTGGAAAAGGATGCGTGGTGTTCGATCACATGATAATATAAATAATATAATAGGTGCTTATCAACCACATGGTTCCGGGTTCAGTCCCACTGCGTGGCACCTTGGACAAGTGTCTTCTACTATAGCCTCGGGCCAACCAAAGCCTTGTGAGTGGTTTTGTTTGACGGAAACTGAAAGAAGCCCGTCATATATATATGTATATATATATGTATGTGTGTGTATATGTTGTGTATCTGTGTTTGTCCCCCAACATCACTTGACAACCGATGCTGGTGGGTTTAGGTCCCCGTACTTAGCGGTTCGGCAAAAGAGACCAATAGAATAAGTACTAGGCTTACAAAGAATAAGTCCTGGGGTCGATTTGATTCGACTAAAGGTGGTGCTCCAGCATGGCCGCAGTCAAATGACTGAAACAAGTAAAAGAATAAGAATAATATATAAATATACGCATATATACATACGTATATGAACGTACCTACATATATATGTATATATACATGCATATATAGGTACAGGACATCAAAACTAGCAGAGTGAACTTTTTTTTAAAAAATGGCTGAGGATCTCTGGTTTGAGTATTTAAGCAAATCTAATATTTCATCATCATCATTATCGTCATCGTTTAACGTCCACTTTCCATGCTAGCATGGGTTGGACGATTTGACTGAGGACTGGTGAAACCAGATGGCTACACCAGGCTCCAATCTGATTTGGCAGAGTTTCTACAGTTGGATGCCCTTTATAAACGCCAACCACTCAGAGAGTGTAGTGGGTGTTTTTTACTTGCCACCGGCACTTCAAATTATAATGACCAAGGTGACCACCCCTACATCAGAAAAATCAGTAATCTGGAAAGACTTTGGAACAAACGGTTCCAGAAAACCAACATTCTACCTGTATTAAATAGCGAAGTTTATGGAAATATAGGATAAGGAGGAAGAAACACAATTTGAAAGGTAGCTCTTACTCTTTCTCTGTCTCTCTCACCCTGTCTCTCTCAGTCCTTTTTTTATTTGACATACCTGCTTATATATATATATATATATATATATATATTTGTTTTCTATTCATTTCATATTTCTTATCTCTTATCCCTCCCCCCATCACACAAACACATGATTGCCTATTTGAATAACAGATACAGATCCAGTCGCCATAGAAATGCAATCATTTTGCTCATGCAACACAGCAAAATAAGATAATTAATTCAATTTCGCTACCTATACACACACCCATACACCCATGCATTTCATACACACAGACAGGATTGTGTATGCATGTGTGTGTGTGCGTGTGTGCGTGTGCACAAATGGTGCTGAAACAAAACATTGTAAAACATCACTACCAACACCTTCATAACAAATAGATACAAATATACATACACACATATATATACACACACGCACACATGTACATATATATATATATATATATATATATATATATATATACACATACACGTACATACATATATACATACATGAATATATACACATACATATATACACACACATATATACATATACATACACACGTCCATATATATATATATATATATATATACACACATACATATATCTATATACATACACATACACACATACATATATCTATATACATACACATATAGACATATATATGCATACATACACACACATACATATATATATATATATATATATACATACATATATATACACACATTCATATATATATACACACGCATACATATATAGATAGGTAGGTAGATAGAAACACATGCATGTAAAGTCAGAAAAACAAAAACAAAAAAATGCCCAAAATTTAAGAAATGGAAAAAGAAATCCCCCCCCCCCCAACTACAAGTGAGGCTCTGTAAGAATCCCCCAAATACAGCAGCAGCAGGTATTAAAATAAGATGGGCAAATTGAGTTAATGCTGCATCTGGGTGTGCAGTTTGTCAACAGAACATGGAAGATAAAGACAGATTAAAGAATTAATTTACAGACAACTTTACTGAGCTGCCTATCTACCACATCCTTTCAGCTTCTACATACATTCATGTGTATGCATGTGTGTTTCACACATGTATATAGACATGGGTGAGTGGTTAAAAAGCTTGCTTCACAACCATATGCATTCAGTTCCAGTGTGTGTGTGGCTTACCGGTTAGGCTATTTGGCTCAAGACTGTAATGTCATGAGTTCAATACCTGACAGTCCCTGAGCAAAACATTTTATTTCTTGGTGTTCCAGACTACTCTGCTGGCAAAAATGAGTTGGAAATAGAAAAGGGCCAACCATGTAGCATTCAGTGCCATACTGAACCTTCCCACAAACTACATTAAGGGTTCGCGTGTTCTGTGGAGCACTCAGCCACTTGCATGATAATTACGTGAGCAGGTTGGTCCATAGATTGGATCAACTCGAACCCTCTTCCCCATAACTGGTGGAGAGCCAGGCCAGGGCAGGGCTGCAGCATGACGTCTTAGGCAAGTTTCTTCTTCCATAACCCTGGGCTGAGAAATGCCCTCCGAGTGAATGAGACAAATGGAAACTATGTGGAAACCTGTCTTATATGCACGTGTGTGTGTGTGTGTGTGTGTGTGTGTGCATATACATTACTGAAAGTGTTACTTTGGGGACTAATTAGGTTATTGTCCAAATACAAGCCTCAGTGTATTTAACAGCAAATTATAATCTTCTTTTCTACTCTAGGCACAAAATGGGGGCTGGGTGTCAACTAAATAGATTCAGGGTATCACAAGGTCATTTCTCGCAAGATTATCACAAATAGCTTTGTTTCATAAATTTAATTTATTTAACATTAGAAAGTAATAAACAATGCATAGAAATGAATTAGTTATAAGTAGGGCAGTTGGAAATAAAAATACAACTTCACAATATAGAAGCCGGCATGGTTGTGTATAGGTGTAAACATGGCTGTGCGGTTGAGAAGCTTGCTTTGTAACCATGTGATTTTGGGTTCAGTCCCATTGTGTGAGTATCTTCTACTATAAGCCCTGGGCCAACAAAAGCCTTCTCAGTGGACGTGGTAGGGAGAAACTGAAAGATGCCTGTCGCATGTCTTTGTTTTTGTGCTTGTTTTCACCCATCCACTGCTTGACAGCCTCGAGAGTGAATTTGACAGATGGAAACTGGATGTGTGTCTTTTGTGTTTGTCTCTCTCGTTGCTTAGCAACCTCTGTTGAACTGTTTACATCCTCATAACTTAACGGTTCGGTTAAAGACACTGATGGAATAAGCACTGAAAACTAAATACTGGAATTGATTTGTCTGACTAAACCCTTCAAGGAAGTGCCCCAGCATGGCCACAGTCCAATGACTGAAACAAATATAAGATAAAAAGACAAAGGCCTAAATGTCTGTGCAATGTTCTCCCACTTACTAATTCAATGAACAGGGAGTCCAGAGGATCAATCAACTGCATACTCATCATCGAAACAGATGTAGAACCATTTTATTAAAAGTAGACAGTTGATTACTAGCTGAAGGATGATCGAGTTCAAATCAGTAGCACTTATTCCAATGTGTCCCTTCTGGAGAAAGGACACTTTAGCCATGCACACAGCTGAGTCTACTCAATTTTAAAGACACACCTGTATCTATTTAGTTGACAAACAAACTTAAGTGCAGCATTAAAATGCTATCAAAAGAGTGGGTGTTAGCTAACAATTATTTTCCATTACTTTGCATATCATATGTTCTAAGATGTAACAGTAGTAGCAAACAGAAGCATGTGAATGTGTGCACATGTGTAAAATGCATGCAAATGCATACCCGTACATAC
>NC_142934.1:112031011-112033511 GCF_046866305.1 Octopus bimaculoides | reverse complement strand
CTAACATGACATATTTGATGTTCAGCCCAACACTTATTTACACTTTATCATTATCATTATTGTCATTATTATTATTATTATTATTATTATTATTGTTATTATCATCATCATCATTGTCGTTGTTGTTGTTGTTGTCATTATTAACTAAGGCGGCAGGCTGGTAGAATGGTAGAACTGTTAGCTTGATGGGAGAAATGCTTAGCAGTATTTCGTCCCTCTTTATTATGTTCTGAGTTCAAATTCCACTGGGGTCGACTTCGCCTTTCATCCTTTCAGGGTTGATGAAATGAATACCAGCTCAGGACTATATATGAATGTGTGTGTATATATGTTTGTGTGTCTGTGTTTGTCCACCTCCAACATCGCTTGACAACTGATTGTGGTGTGTTTACGTCCCCGTAACTTAGCGGTTCGGCAAAGAGTCCGATAGAATAAGTACTAGGCTTACAAAGAATAAGTCCTGGGGGTCGATTTGCTCGACTAAAGGCGGTGCTCCAGCATGGCCACAGTCAAATGACTGAAACAAGTAAAAGAGTAAAAGAGAGTATATACACATATATAGACAGTATAAAGATATGAGCCACTAACAGTTTCTTGTATGGAGATGCAGGTCCAGGCAGGTTTTTATAACATGCTCTGTGTCCCCAAGCAATCTGCAGGTGAGACTAAAGGCATTGCTATAAAAGCCTGTCCAGACTACTATCCCCAAGCACGAAAGTATACCAGTGGCTCATATCTCAATGCTGAGTCCATTAAATGATATTCATCTGTCACTGGATGGAATATTCATTCTTGTAGATGTTACCTTAATAGAACAGTATAGGTGCAGGCGCGGCTGTGTGGTAAGAAGCTTGCTTTCCAACCACTTGGTTCCGGGTTCAGTCCCACTGCATTGGCACCTTGGTCAAGTGTCTTCTACTATAGCGTCGGACCAACCAAAGCCTTGTCAGTGGATTTGGTTGAAGGAAACTGAAAAGAAGGCATTTCGTCTGCCGCTACGTTCTGAGTTCGAATTCCACCGAGGTCAACTTTGCCTTTCATCCTTTCAAGGTCGATTAAATAAGTACCAGTTACGCACTGGGGTCAATATAATCGACTTAATCCAGTTATCTGTCCTTGTTCGTCCCCTCTGCGTGTAGCCCCTTGTGGGCAGTAAAGAAATAAGAAACTAAAAAGAAGCCTGTTGTGTATGTGTGTGTGTGTATATATATATATATATATATATATGTATATATTTGTGTGTGTGTGTCTGTGTTTGTCCCCACCACCAACACTTGACAGCTGATGCTGGAGTGTTTAGGCCCCTGTAACTTAGCAATTCGACAAAAAGTGACTGATAGGATTAGTACTAGTCTTACAAAGAATAAGTCCTGGGGTCAATTTCTTCGACTAAACCCTTTATATATATATATATATATATAATTTAGATTCAAGGTGAATATGGTACTTAAGTTTAGGCCCCAGAATTAAGTATGGAAAGTTTAGATGTAGTTAGAAAAATATGTCCTTACCCTATGACTGGTGTAGCAGCATCATAGTCAACTGCTACAAAGGTAAAGGGGACGCTTTAGATACAAATAATTACAGAGGCATCAAGCTGTTAGATCAGGTTATGAAAGTTACAGAGAGGGTCATAGCCCAACTAATTAGGGAGCGAATCAATTTAGATGAGATGCAGTTTGGGTTCGTGCCAGGTAAAAGCACTACTGATGCCTTATTTCTAGTGAGACAGTTGCAAGAGAAATACCTAGCCAAGGATAAACCTCTGTACCTGGCTTTCGTTGACATGGAGAAAGCCTTTGACAGGGTCCCCCGATCCCTTATCTGGTGGTCAATGAGGAAACTTGGGATAGAAGAATGGCTAGTGAGAGCTGTGCGAGCCATGTACAGAGATGCGGCCAGTAAGGTGAGGGTTGGAAATGAGTACAGCAATGAATTCCGGGTAGAGGTAGGGGTCCACCAAGGTTCCGTCCTCAGCCCCCTATTATTTACCATAGTCCTCCAGGCAATCACAGAGGAGTTCAAGACAGGTTGCCCCTGGGAGCTCCTCTATGCTGATGACCTTGCCCTAATTGCGGAGTCACTATCAGAACTAGAGGAGAAGTTTCAGGTGTGGAAGCAAGGTCTAGAATTGAAGGGCCTTAGAGTCAACCTAGCTAAAACCAAAATCCTAATAAGTAGGAAGGTAGATAAAACACAAACCCCTTCAGGTAGATGGCCCTGCTCAGTATGTAGAAAAGGAGTAGGTAGTAACTCTATAAGATGTACCCGGTGCAAGCTATGGACACATAAGAGGTGCAGCAACATCAAAGGCAGGTTAACTAGCAAGTTAGTTTTTGTTTGTGGCAGATGTTCAGGTGCAATAAAGACTGCAAACAAACAGGAAACAACTTCTATCTCATTCCAGGGTGAAAAACTAGAGGTAGTCGATAGCTTCCGCTATCTGGGCGACCAAGTTAGTAGTGGGGGTGGGTGCGCTGAAAGTGTAGCTGCTAGAATA
>NC_142934.1:112022032-112025511 GCF_046866305.1 Octopus bimaculoides | reverse complement strand
GAAAAAAATGAAAACTTTCTGCTCAACATGAGGAAATACTGTTCCTGTCTGTCTATCAATCGATCGATCGATTCATCAATCAATCCATCCACCCACCCACCCACCCACCTACCTACCTATCTTCCTACCTGCTTACCTACCTATTTATCTACCTGCCTATCTATTTATCTATGTCTATCTATCTATCTATCTACCTATCTATCTATCTATCGATCCATCCATCCATCTACCCATCTAGCTACCCACCTATCAATCGATCCAGCCATCTACCCACCTAGCTAGCTACCTACCTACCTACCACCAATCTATCTATCTACCTACCTACCTACTTACCTACCTATCTACCTACTTATTTATCTACCTGCCTATCTATATATCTATCTATCTATCTATCTATCTATCTACCTACCTACCTACCTACTTACCTACATTCCTATCTCTCTATCTATCACACAGGTAAACATACTGATCCTCACACACACACACACACACACACACACACACACACACACACACACACACAAAGAGATATATGGATGGAAGTTTTTAAAAATCTAATAAAATTCTTTTATGATCAAATTAATCCAATTCCTGTACTAATACGAATATTATAGCATACGTATACATATCTAATCTGTGTATACATATGTGTGTGTGTTTGTGTGTGTGTGTGTGTGTGTGTGTATGTGAGTGTGAGTGCATGTATATTAGTTTATACAAAATCCCTTCCTAGTCAAAAGTATGTTTATAGCCTTTCAAGCGTTCATACCAACCCAAGTGTGCATGAATAATTTTATACACACACACAAGCACAGTATGTATACAGCTTAGTTTAATACAACACACACTCACAAGCATACCTACATATACATACATACATGTATGCACATTGTGTGTCTATATATATTGTTGTTTTATCCAATACATCCATGCATAATTATGTGTGCATGTTGAAGGATTAGGCATTTCCATTTTGTAATAATATTTGTGTATTAACACAAAATATACATACAACATATATTTACATATACATCTAGGGACAAACACATCCAATATATATATATATACACCCACTGAACACACATACACACACACACGCACACATACATATAAATACACACATACAACGTCTCAATACACATCCTCACACATATCTAGAAATATATATGTATACACACACACACACACACACACACAGATAAGTACATAACTGATTGTGTGAGAGTGTAGATTATTTTACTTGAATTATACATACATGAGGGATATATATATATATGTGTGCATGCATGTGTTCGAGTACCTGTAAATATGTGCACACAGAAACAAACGTGCGTATAAGTAGATTAATATACTAATAAATACATATATATATAAAAAAAAAAATGAAAACGTATGTACAGGTATGTGTTTGTGTGTATGTACACTTTCAAATGGATTACTTACCACACACACACACACACACACATGTATGCCTGCAATCTATGTTAGTAGATTACTCCCCACTAACTTTCATCTTTCCTGTTCTATGGATTATCCAGAGATCAAATCAAGACACAGAACTGTGGAATTAGTTCGATGGAAGTGTATTGCAAAGAGTGAAAACAAGAGAAGACAACTGTGAAGGAAAACATTAGGAGTTGGAG
This sequence comes from Octopus bimaculoides, assembly GCF_046866305.1. Lineage (NCBI taxonomy): Eukaryota > Metazoa > Mollusca > Cephalopoda > Octopoda > Octopodidae > Octopus > Octopus bimaculoides. The sequence continues at coordinate 112,023,868 of NC_142934.1, read as the reverse complement.
GGGGGAGCCCCCCTCTCTCTCTCTTTCACTGTTTCTTTATTTTACCTCTTCTTCACATGTTGCATGTTTCTCTCTCTCACCACCAGGAATCCTTCTCAGTTTAAGAAAAAAAGAATGGTAAGAGGAACCAAGCACTGAATGCGATCTTTCTTGCTCTACCTCACACACACACACACACACACACACACTTTCTCTCAATTCCTTTTTAATCTTGTATTCATTCCTTCACATGTTGCGTGCTTCTCTCTCTTGTCTCTACCCCTACCTCACACCACTAATCTGCTTCGGATAATCCGTCTTGTGATTCAACACTTTCGCTTTTCTCCTACTTCAACCACATCTACAACTGTGTATTTGAACCACCCCCTCCAACCCCCACTCGCAACCCCAACAAAGCTGGCCTTAGCTGGACAAGACCCTCTAAGCAGCATGCCAAGATTGGTTTCGGCCTTTTGGCATATCATCTGTTAGGGACCTAGCATCCTGCGATCTACTTACTGAAGCCCTTTGCTCCTTATGGAGCACAAGTCATCCATCGATGACTTATCTCCACTGAACTCTGGGCTGTCTTCCTCTCCCAGGTCTCGTTGGTTCTGCATTGTCATCGATGTTTCTGTAACTCTGCACTTTCCTAGGTGGATGGGAGTGCTGACCCTACCCTACACAAACCTGTTTTTTTTACCTCTGTGAAGAAAAGTGGTCCACATTAGTCTTGTCTCTGTGCTTTGACCTGTCCAGCAGGGAAGGTCACACCAAGAGCCTGTGCTCCACTGGCTCAGTTCTCAGAGTCATTGAGGTACATAAGTCATCATATGGCAACAAGGACTGGAAGTTGTGGTGTCTCCAGGTGCATGTGTAAAGGAGTAAACGACTTTCTTTAATCAGACATACCTGTTAATTAGGGCAGCAACAAAACTGTGTTTACCCCTGGGCACTGAGAGCCCTCACTATGCCACTGCCATCCATATCTAAGACCAATCTAATGTAAGGTTACATAGTGGCACAGCTAGAGTGTGCGCCACCTAGTGCAGCTCTTGTGTTCTGTAACTCTATGGAAGCTGTGAATGTATTGACTTGTCTTTTCTTTGTTGAGTGGAGAGATGGTTACTGTACTTGGAGCTTGATGCTTGCTTTTGGAAACAAGCCAGACAGAGCAGTTACCTTACTGTCTCTGCAATATTGTTGACCAATGATGAAAACAGCTGACCATTAGAGCAGAGCAGGGAAACCACAATTATCTGATTGTCTCACACATACTTCTGCCTTTACTCTCTCACTACTGTCATTTACACTTTACAAAAGAGTCACTTTACAGCTAGACTAATTATGCTTTCATAACAGTAATTTAGCAATTCATTTGATGTATGGCATTAACCATAATTCTCTTAACTAGTACTTGTAGTAATATAACATCTCTGATATCGTATATTACATTATAATAGCCACTTCAATGATAACTACATCAACTGGCAGCAACTGCGGCTATTTCTATACAATATCTATATATCAACTATAGCGATCTCTATTTACTCTGTAACATGCCAGGAAATATCAGCTGACATAATATTTCAATACAGTCTTCTTCTGTCAATGTGTATTGGACACAATGGCTTTCAAAGCTAATGATACCTGTGGAGCAGGAGGTCGATTGCTGTTCCTCACAGAAGGGCTGTTAAGATTTTGCACCCACGTTTGCATTTATGCACAAGTAGTACTAGCCCTAAGAAGATTTGTTAGGGATTCCTAGCTGGTCTCTCTTACTTAAAAGACACCAGTTTTAATCAATTAAATCAGCTTAACATTTAAGTGGTACTTCATTTTATCAATTATGGATGG
>NC_142934.1:112012032-112014532 GCF_046866305.1 Octopus bimaculoides | reverse complement strand
TCGGCACAAAGTGACCTCCCCCAATTCTACATGTGACTCAACTTCATGAGTTGCTAGCTGACCTCACTGGGACCGGTGCCATGTAAAAGACACCCAGTACACTCTGTAAAGTTGGCATCGGGAGTTTAGCACAGTCCACTGGCACACCAGTTTCTACTGAGCCATCTGACCCATTCCAGCATAGAAAATGGGTGTTTGATGATGATGATGATGATATATATACACACACACACACATACACACAATTTAGTTATAAGGATTCATTAGAATCCAGGCACATCAACATGTAAGATGCCAGAAATGGCTAGGAACAACACCATAGAGCTCACAGTGAGGTAATCAATGTTGAAGGCATATAGGAGTACCAAAGACAATTCATACTGTAGATCTGACACTAATGCCATTGGTGTCTACTTTATATGGAATGTGAAGAGCACATTCTTCTTCTATGAGACCAAAACCTGAACTATGAAGAAGGAGCTTTACGATCACTTTGGTGGTACATATACCAGGTTTCTTGGTGGGGTTCAAAAATATCTCATGGCATGAGCACAAAGATGGGATTTATAGACGCGTTCCATCTCTCTTTGTTATTGTTGTTGTGCAACATGGGGTAGGCTTCTCTGGCCATTGCTCTTGGGCTGTACAACAGGCAGGCTGTGTAAGATGTTTTAATTTTGGAAACTTCTGTACCTTAATAGAGGACAAGAATTGATAGATAGATAAATAGATTGATAGGTAGATAGACAGATAGGCAGATTAGATTGATAAATACATAGAAGAGAATAGGTAGATCAATAGATATTTATTTATATTGGCAGAAGTAACAGGATGACTCAAGGACTGTGAGTTAACGTTAGCTTTGATTGATTGATTGATTGATCAACAGATAGATAGACAGACAGATAGATAGATGGAGAGAGAGATAGATAGACAGACAAATAGTTGGAGAGATAGACAGATAGACAGATAGATAGATAGATAGATAGATAGGTGGACAGATAGATAAATGGAGAGATAGATAGATAAATAGATAGACAGACAGATAGATTAATAAGAAATTCATTGTCCCAAACTTATAGAACTAATAAAGAAATATGAGAAAAAAATTAATTAAAAACAATTTAACTGGAACATAGTCAAGTCTCTAAGGTAATAGGCTTGATAGTTATAGCTGTGTGTATGTATGTTTGCATGCATGTATGTGTGTGTATACATGTGTATATATATATATATATATATATATATATCTATATATATATATAGACACACCTATACTCATGTGTATGTGTAATTAAGTATGTATATGTGTGTGTGTATGTGCATATATTTGTGCATGTATATATATAGTAAGTACAGATTTGCATAGCATGTGTGCATGTCACGGGCCATAAAACTTGCATGTATTTCGACATGCAAGTATAACTGTATTGCTGAGCACACGCATACACACACATACACGCACAATATCATGTTTATTACCCGAAAAGAAGCAGGAGATTATCCATTCACAAGTGAGTGCGAGAAAGAGAGATGGGTGTCGAAGGAGGGAGTGTGGTATTCAGGAAGTACCTGCTTTTGTATCTGAGTCTAACAGAGTGTAAAAAACCAGGTGATGTGAGAGAACAGGTATACCATGGTTAACACACCAAATACTGCTGCTGCTGCCAGACTTATAGTCAGCCCTGATCAAGTAGAAATCTTTGATCCAAGGCCTTCCACTTGTGACCATCCTGTCTTGTTTGTTTAGCATCTTGTATATGTCAGATTGCATTGTCTGATACAACACTGTATTCAAAATAGTAGAGTGTGATTTGGCTACTATTTCTAGCAGGTTGATTGACTACATAGAGACTTCTTTGTTTGCTTTATTTCTTAGTGTTGTAGTTGTTCTTGCTGTTGAGGCGATAGTGGTGTTGTAGTAGTATGGAGTGTGCTGTGCTGTTGTAGTATGGAGCATGGAGGTAGTTATCTGACTTGATGCAAGATGACTACGCAATTTAATAGGCTGTTATTTAAGATGGTATGGGTAGTAGTAGTAGTGGTGAGTGCAGGTAGTGTTGAGTGTGGACAGTGGTGATTGAGAGTAGTGATGAGAGTAGTGATGAGTGAGGGCAGTGATGAGTGAGGGCAATGATGAGTGTGGCAGTGGTGAGTGAGAGTAGTGATGAGTGTGGGCAATACTCAGTGCAGCCAGTTGTGAGTGAGGGTAGTGATGAGTTCAGACAGTAGTGAGTGCAGATAGTCAGGTAATGGCGAGTGTAGGCAGTGGTGAGTGAAGGTAGTTGTGAATGCAGGCAGTGGTGAATGAGGGCAGTGATGAGTGCAAGCAGTGGTGAGTGAGGGCAGTGAGTACAGCAAGGCTACAAGTATTAAATACTGGTAGCATTTTATAGTTGTTTTGACAGATCAGCTTCAGTCAAAAACAGACATGCTGTTGTTGTTGTTTAGCCCCAGGTTAGCCCTGAATGAGTCAACAGAACCAATGATCAATGATGTC
>NC_142934.1:112002032-112007032 GCF_046866305.1 Octopus bimaculoides | reverse complement strand
AGAGAGATAGAGAGAGAGAGAGTGTGTGTGTGTGTATAACAACTCTTAACAAAAACAGCACCAGCAACAGCAACAACAAAAATAACCAATAATAACAATAATAATAATAATAATAATAATAATAATAATAATAATGATGATGATGATGATGATGATGATGATAATAATAATAACAATCAACAGTGCAAATGTAGTTAGCAATATTACATTTCCTGGTGGAACATTCCAGAAGTATCATTGAAAATTGAAATGGAAAGATTCTGAAGACAGATTTGTTAAACAGATTACCATGTTTGTTTGGTTATTTGGTTTATTTGGTTCCATGTCAGCTCATTAGAGAACAAGCTCTTCTTCTCTTGGCTATAGTTTTTATATTATTTTGTACGGTGGTGGTGGTGGTGGTGGTGGTGGTGGCTGTGATCGCGAGAGTGACAGTATAGTTGTGGAGGTGACAGCAGCGTAGTAGCCGTGGTGGTAGCACGCCGGTTGCGGTGGTGGTGTTGGCGGTGGTATTGGTAATGGTTTTGTGGCCCGTGGTGGTGACTGTAATAGCCGTAAGAACAACAAAACAAAAATCAAATGGCATTGAAATGGTTTCAGCTAATCTTCCTCAATGAAGTGAAACACCACCAGCACCACCACCGCCACCACCAGCACCAGCACCACCACCACCACCACCACTGCCACCACCAGCACCAGAACCACCACCACCACCACCACCACCACTGCCACGAATGCTAACTCAACACAGGCTGTACGGTAATTTATTTTCTTTAACTAGTATAAATTAGTTACTAGTATAAATTAGTTACTAGATAAATTAGTTACTAGTATAAATTAGTTACTAGATTGCGGCCATGCTGGAGCACTGCCTGCTTTTAAAGGGTCTTTATCAACCACATCAACTTCAGCATTTAGTTTGTTATCTGGTTTATCAAATGGCTGAGTTCACCTCTTAAGTTATACCCATACATGGAGTTATTTTTCCGTCATGGATTATACCAATTTAAAATGGTAAACAAGCCCCCCCCCACCACCACAGAAGTTTCTTCAAAGTTTTATTAACAAACTTTCACTCACAAAGCTTTGTATGACAAAGACCCATATTTATAACTTAGCAGATGGGATGTCAAAACCAGGAGACAACACACACCCACCTGTAAATGATAGTTTCTTTTAGTTTCCATCTACCAAATGTACATTTAAAAGCCCTTGGGCAGTCTGTGGCTATGATAGAAGACACTTGCCCCAAGGTGCCATGCAGTGGAACTGAACCCAAAACCATGTGGTTTGGAAGCAACCTTCTTAACCACACAGCCATGCTTATATCTTCATCATCATCATTGTTTAACGTCCGCTTTCCATGCTGGCATGGGTTGGACGGTTAGACTAGGGACTGGGAAGCCAGAAGGCGGCACCAGGTTCCAATCTGATCTGGTAATGTTTCTACAGCTGGATGCCCTTCCTAATGCCAACCACTCCGAGAGTGTAGTGGGTGCTTTTCATGTGCCACTGGCATGTGAGCCAGTCAGGTAGCTCTGGCATCAACCATATTCAGGTGGTGCTTTTTATGTGCCACCAGCACAGGAGCCAGTCAGTGATGGGGAGAGACAGGTATCGACCACACTTGGATGGTGCTTTTTATGTGTCAAATGTCATGCGTATTTATTCACGGTTGTTTATTTTTATAATGACATTGCAGGGTAGGTGAGAAAAGCTGGATAGTGTCAGTTCGAATATAAGACAAGTAGAATATTTGGGCTGGATATGGTCAGTTTGAATGCTAAAGGGTTAAATCCCTCTTCCAAGAAAGCATTACGACCCCACTTCTGGAATGGCTGCAGAAGTCCACAGAATTTCTTCAGTCTCTCAATAAACCCAGCCCTGATCCCTATCATTCAACCCCACCCCACCCCAACCCCCCGTATTTACATCATATTAATTACTCTGAAGTGAGCCACACAACTAAGGAGAAGGAGAATGGTGTTTTTGTTTCAACTGATTAATTAAGGAAATCAAATATAGGGATGGACGAGTGTGGATGGATATGGGGGGGGGGAGGAGATGGACCATGTTATATGGTTGCAAAAGGGGGAGGTGATGGTAGATGGAAAAGATGAACTGATGATGATGATAAGTTGATATGTTAAGCCCCTGCTTTTTCTTCCAACACAGGGCTCTGTTTAAAACAGCTTCCAGAGATTTGGAAATAAAAGGGAGCTTAGTGAGTAGGTCACATGACACAGGAACTCCAGATCCCAGATTAGAAATAAGGAGATAGTGAATGAAGGATGGGATACGAAGATGATGATGTTTAGCCCCAGGTCAGCCATGATTGAGCAAACTTATGATCAAAGACATTCCAATTGTGGCTGCCTTGCCTCAGTCACAAGGTTGTAATGAGTTGTTGTTTAGCCCCAGGCTGACTCTGACTGAGCAAACTTATGATCACAGACATTCCAGCCGTGACTCTCCTGCCTCAGTTACATACACGGCTGTTGTGAGCAGTTGCTGTTGTTGTTTAACCCAGGGTCAGCCCTGACTAAGCAAGTCTATGATCAAAACCATTCCAACTGTGACCACCCTGTCTCTGTCATGAGGCTGTTGCAAGTAATTATTCAACCCCAGGCTGGCCTCGACTGAGTTCTTTATGTAGGACAGTGGAGTGTGATTTGAGGGCGATTTAGCTTCTATTTCTAGCAGGTAAGCTCACTTGGCTTGCTATAGGTAGTTTAATAAGGTAGATAGCCATGGATACCATACAAGGGTATCATAGTAATTTCAATAACTGGGATTCCCTCCAACCACGACCACCCACTGCCCTCTCTTCTCTTTTTGTTTAAGGGTAATTTAAAAGACCACTGATAGGAGACATTCAATCTAGGGGCCACTGATAAAAAGATGTAATGGAGAGGAAAAAAAAAATGGAGAAAGCTGGTGGGGGGCGAAGAGGGGGAAGAGAACAGGGAAGTAATGCTAGAAACTGTGTGTGAGGTATAAATAGTGTAGATGCAGTAATGGGATGGTGGTGGTGGTGGGGAGGATAAAGAAAGATAGGCGCTAAGTTGAGAGGGAGGGAGAGAGAGAGAGAGAGAGAGCGAGAGCTAAGTTGAGAGAGAGGGAGAGAGAGAGGGAGCTAAGCTGATAGAGAGGGAGAGAGTGACAGCTAAGTTGAGAGAGAGAGAGAGGGAGCTAAGTTGAGAGAAAGGGAGAGAGAGAGAGAGAGTGAGAGAGAGAGAGGGAGAGGTAGAGCTAAGTTGAGAGAGAGGGAGAGAGAGAGAGGGAGAGTGAGAGCTAAGTTGAGAGAGAGGGAGCTAAGTTGAGAGAGAGAGGTAGCTAAGCTGAAGGAGAGGGAGAGAGTTGCTCTGTAGAGAGGTGAAGGAGGAAGGAGTAAAAGAGAAATAGAAAGAGATAGGCTGAGAGGAAGGAAAAAAAGATCAGATAGAAAGATGTGTTAGAAAGATTGGGGGTGGTGGGGAAAAAAGAAAGTGAGAGAGAAGGAGAGACAGAGCTGCTGTGTGAAGAGGTGGGGGAAAGAGGAAGATAATATGAAAGTAAGAAAGAGACAAAGAGAGAAAAGCTAACTGGGACTGAATAAGATGTGTTAGACAGATGGCAATGAAAAGGAGAGAGAGAGAGAGGGGGGGGGAAGAGGGGGCGGGGAGAGATCTTAAACTGTTAAGGTCAGTGCACAGCAAACTATCAGATTTAGTCAGTCCATTTTGAAGATAGTTAACAGTGACAGCTTCACCAGGGGTCTGTCTCCGACTTAATGAGGTTTTACACAAACACATCATGTAGACAAGAAACACACACACACACACACACAAAATCCAAGTGCCTGTTTGGGAAACCCCCGGAGCCAACCAATGAGACAGAGAACCACTACCTGGTAATGCACCCTGCTAGACATAAACAGCAAACCAACCTTCCTCGAAGCCACCAATCACATCTCGCCCTTAAAACAAGGAAGACACATTCGGCCAAATTAGTCTTTGAATATCATTTTTTATGTTGTCTTGTTTCAGTCATTGGACTGTGGCCATCCATGCTGGGGGTACCTACTTGGAATGTTTAGCCCAGTGTTGCTCAACCATTTTTCACCTAGGGACCTCTTTGGTCCCTATTTTACTTGTATGGAATCTCCTAGATAATTGATATGTAAATAAAATAAAATTCCATTATATCTTTATAATCAAATATCAGGATTTTTTAAAGTTTTTTTTTTTACATGTTTCGGCCATTTGGCTGTGGTTATGTTGGAACACCACCTTAATGGGCTTTTTTTAGTTGAACAAATCGACTCCAGGACTTATTCTTTGTAAGCCTAGTATTTATTCTATCGGTCTCTTTTGCTGAATTGCTAAGTTACAGGGACATAAACATACCAGCATCGGTTGTCAAGTGATGTTTGGGGACAAACACGGACACAAAGACATGCACACATAAATATACATATACATACATGCATATATATACACACATATATACATATATATATATACATATTATTTGTATACACATATATACATATATATATATATATACATACACACATATATACATATATATACACACACACACACACACATATACATATTATATATATATATATATATATATATATATATATATATATACGACAGGCTTCTTTCAGTTTCCGTCTATCAAATCCACTTACAAGGCTTTGGTCAGCCCAAGGCTACAGTAGAAGACACTTGTCCAAGGTGCCATGCAGTGGGACTGAACCTGGAACTATGTGGTTGATAAGCAAGCTACTTATCACCCACCCACTCCTGCACCTATATATATATATATATATATATATATATATATATATATATATATATATATGTGTCTGTGTTCGATCTCCACCATCACTTGCAACTGATGTTGGTGTGTTTACATCCCTGTAACTTAGTGGTTTGGCGAAAAGAGCCCGATAGAAAAACAAAGAATACGTCCTGGGGTCAATTTCTTTGACTAAAACCCTTTAAGGT
>NC_142934.1:111951913-112001532 GCF_046866305.1 Octopus bimaculoides | reverse complement strand
GAGAGAGAGAGAGAGAGAGAGAGAGAGGGGAAGCGAGAGAGTGTGAGTAGTTCTGTCTGCACCAAAGCTGAATAAGAAACCAAACCAGACTGAAATTGCAAGCCTTTGGTCGGCACACCTGAGTTATCTCTCCTAGGGTTACATCTCCCTTCTCCAATCACAAACACACACAAAAACTGCCAATAATAATAATAATGATAAAAAATAAAAGAATCGTTTTAGAAACAAGGCTGAAAATATATTCTCACATCCAAATATTTTCATTTGAGTAGGTAAATGTGAATGCACCCAACATTTTAATTATATTAAAAGCCTACTTTCTTTTTAGTTTTCTAACTGTACAAACAACTTGCTTTAGCAACAAAGCATTTTAAAATCAATTTTTGTTTTTTCTTTTACGGTAAGCTTGGAGAATTTATATGACAGATATGTACATACATGCACACTCACACACACATAAATACATACATGTATATATATATACATATATATATATATATATATATATATATATATATATATATATATATATATATATATATACATATATAAATATATATATACACACACACACACACATATATATATAAATATACATATATACATATAAATATACATACACACACACACACACACACATATATATATATATATATATATATATATATATATATATATATATATATATATATATATATATATAAATACTCTCATACACATATATATGCACTTTATTTATGTGCCTGTATACACAAAAGCACAATTTTCATCAATTTTTTTCAAAAAAAAAAAAAAAAAGAAACCATTTAAAACAGTTAATTAGAGTGGGTTGGCTGTATCGTAGGGAAAAAAAAGAAGGGCAAAAAAAAAAAGAAAAACAAAACATTAAAAAAAGACAGAAAGATGGCGATAGGATTTTGAAACTGCTAAACCCATTAGTTATACATGATTGGTATAGAGTGTTGGCACCACTCGTTCACAATGTCTCTTGCTTATTCCATCCAACAACACATACACATTAACACATAATACAACATAAGCTGTATTCTATCTCACAGAGCCTGAAACATTAGTTGTAGGAAAGTCGCAAAGGTGTGGGGAAAATTAATAGATGCTAGTGCCTGCAAACTTGTCACAAAGACTCCATGTTGGTGTTATGTGACAATGCAAATATTAACAATAACACCACATTTATACCAGGTGCGGTGAATAAATTGTCTAAATTATGCAAAAATGAAAATAGAACTTACATCTTTTAAAGATATATTTACCAAAATTACACAAAAATATCTTGAAATACTGAAGAATAAATTCATTCAATAAAATCGCCATTGGCTTCAACCAAGGATTCCAGGTGACTTCGGAATCTCCTGCAACTATTCTGGATGGTTTCCTTGTTTAAGTTGGTGAATGCTGCCATAATCCTTGCCTTCAGTTCGTCTTTGGTGTTACAAGGAGTTTTTTTGGTCTTTTGCTCAACTGTGCCCCACACATAATAATCAAGGGGGTTGCAGTCTGGGGAGTTAGGTGGGCAGATGTTAAGGGTGATGGGTGGCAGAAATTGTCTGACAGCCATGACTGGGTTCCCCTGCTTGTGTGGTATGATGCAGAGTCCTGTTGCCAGACAGGATCTTCCAGCATCCACCCTCTTGACCTAGGATAGCACTACCTCCTCCAGGCAATTGATGTAGGCCTTCGCGTTGAGTCTGAGGCCATGTGGTAAGATGAATGGAGGCATAATGTCACCATCACTAGTGATCACTCCAAACACCATGACGTTGACTGGATGGTTGATTTTTGTCACTCTCGGTACATGTTTTGGGGACACGGCAAGCCAATGGTTGTTCTGTGTGTTCACCATCTGATCCTGGCAGAAATTTTTCTCATCTGAGAAAAACCAAAAGATGTTCGGTTGGAGGGGATGCTTGAGTTTGTTCAAAAGCTTTGTAGCACAGTCTTTCCTCTTGTCCTTGATGGCTTGGGATTAAAATTGGCCCTTTCTCATCTTGTATGATTAATACCGAATGTCTTCATGCACTACCTGCCTGATAAGAAACTTGTGCTGTGCGTGAGAAGACCCGGCAAGCCAAGTAAGATCGTTGCCAGTGCCCCTGGACTGGTTCTTGTGCGGGTGGCACATGAGATGCACCATTTTGAGCGTGGCCGTTGCCAGTACCGCCTGACTGGCTCCCGTAGGATTTTCGAGCGAGATCGTTGCCAGTGCCCCTGGACTGGCTTGTGCGGATGGCACATAAAAGACACCATTTCGAGCGTGGCCGTTTTCGTGCGGGTGACACGTAAAAGCACCCACTACACTCTCTGAGTGGTTGGCGTTAGGAAGGGCATCCAGCTGTAGAAACTCTGCCAAATTAGACTGGAGCCTGGTGTTGCCATCCGGTTTCACCAGTCCTCAGTCAAATCGTCCAACCCATGCTAGCATGGAAAGCGGACGTTAAACGATGATGATGATGATGATGATATCCCAGGCGATGGGCCTGATTGACTTGGAGGGATCATTGTCAATCATGGCCTTGATCTCACCAACAGATTCAGTTGTTCTCTTCTCATCAGAATGAGTTTTCTGAACAGTCATATCTTCATAATCACCATTAGATTCCTCTAACTCTTTCTGAATCCTCTGCATTGTCCTCAGATTGACACCCAAACACTCTGAATTCCAAACATTCCAGCACGAATGCCAAGCAGCAGAGCATGTCATCTCTAAATTTCTGGCAGAGTGAATTGCGTCATGGTACTGATTTTCTCAAAGATGGTGCCCAACTGATCCTACTATACTGAGTAGTCAACAAAATCGAAAACAAACAATGCGCATGCACAAAATTAAAAATTGGGCCATGCTGGGGCTCAGTTGAACAAATCTGGTACTTACTGTATTCTATCAATCTCTTTAGCTGAACCACCAAATTATGGAGGACATAAACAAACCCACACCAGTTGTCAAGTGGTGCTGGAGAACAAACAAACATGTGCACACACACACACACACACACACATACATGATGGGAGAGTACAAAGTTTCCATGTACCAAATTCACTCACAAAGCACAGGCTGGCCTGAGGCTACAACGGAAGACTTGCTCAAGCTGCCGTGCGGTGGAACTGAACCTGAAATCACATGGCTGTAAAGCGAGTTGCTTAATCACAGAACTATGCTTATTCCACAAAACCTGATCTTGAGTTGAAGTAAAGTAGAAAAGGTGTGGAGAAAACGTGTCTTCCATACATTACAAAGGCTCCGTGTAGGTGATACCTGACAATGCTGAAATTAACAATAACACCCTTTATATATACACCTTGTATATATATATATATATATATATATATAAACATACACCTTATATATTACATGTGTGTATATACATGTATATAAACCACATTTCCAACAAAAGCCGTTTTTAAATGATTTTTTTAATGAGTATTTGAGGAGTGGGTTAATACAGACACTGCTTCATATTACAGATGGGGCAAGGGGGGGCAGAGGGAGGGACTGACTGTGAATGATCAACCATCATAATCAGGCTCATGCCATAATAACCCCATTCTCCATTCTTTCACGCCCTTTCTCTCTCTCTCTCTCTCTCTATCTATCTAGCTATCTATCCATCCATCTATCTCTCTATCTATCTTTTTATCTATCTATCTATCTATCTCTCTGTCTATGTATCTATCTATCCAGCAAGCTATCTACCTACCTATCTGTCTGTGTGTCTCTTGCTCCCTTGACAAAACCACAACAAACTGGCCTGTTTCATCCTAATTGCTTTATAATGAGAGACTAACAGAGGTGTCTAGATCAAGATAAAGGGTGTTAGGAAAACAAGTCCTTTAGATCCGTATCTGCCCAACCTAACAGAACTCTTCCATCACAACCCACCCCTGCTAACAAGCCAGATATTGTCTGATCACCAGCAACCCTTCCGTCTATTCTCCACCCTCCCTGTTAACAATACACAGATGACGATGATGATGATGATGATGATGATGATGATGATGATAGTTATGGTTGTATGGTTGGTGGTGTGGATGAGTGACAGAAAGGTGTTGGAAGAGAGAGAGAGAGAGAGTAAAAAAAAAAATGCATGAGAAATTGACTGTGAGATGTTTGTCATACACATCTCATGTCTGAATCACACTGTTCCATCATTCAGATCTTTCTTTGGCATCATGTTAGCTCCAAACCACACACACACACACACACACACACGTGCATGCACATACCACCACCACCACCACCACCACCACCACCACCGTCAACATCATCATCATGATATAATATGTACCGGCATGGCTGTGTGGTAAGAAGTTTGTTTCCTAACCTCATGGTTCTAGGTTCAGTCCCATTGTGTGGTACCTTGGGGCAAGTGTCTTCTACTATAGCCTTGGGTGAACCAAAGCCTTGTGAGTGGATTTGGCAGACGGAAACTGAAAGAAGCCCATCGTATATATGTATATGTGTGTGTGTGTGTTTGTGTGTATGTGTTTGTCCTCCAACATCGCTTGACATGCGATACTGGTGTGTTTACGTCTCCGTAACATAGCGGTTCGGCAAAAAGAGACTGATAGAATAAGTACTAGGCTTATAAAGAACAAGTCCTGGGGTCGATTTGCTCGACTAAAAAAAGGTGGTGCTCCAGCGTGGCCGCAGTCAAATGACTAAAACAAGTAAAAGAATAAAAGAATACACTTATAGAAGTAACGTGTGTTGGTGCTTACACACGCATACAGAGTCAACAGACAACCAGAGACACATAGACGGACAATACGTGGAAATACAAACACACACACAGGTAGATAGCATCACATGAACATCACAGATCAAATGCACACACACACACACACATGTATATCCACTATTGCAAAGGGCACAGCCATTGAAGTATTAGTATAGAAGCATAGAAGTAACGTGTTGGCTCTTACATACACATACAGAATCATCAAACAGCCAGAGACACACAGATGGATAAATACATGGAAATACATACATACACAAGTAAATATACATATACAAACGCATGTATACATCAATGCAACATACATGCACACGTCTGACCAACTTTTCTCCAGCCTTCCAAGAGAACCAATACTTTTGCCACACTAAAAACGAGACATCATAAATAACTCTTTTTAAGATTACACATTGTATAACCCTTTGCGTCAAGGCTAGCTGGATACACTAATAACAATGTATAGCTGTTAAACAAAATGTATTCTGGCCTGGCTTGCATGTAAGAATAATCATGGACAATCCAACCAGGTAATCAATCTTTAATGTTAATCTGGAAATGTGTAAAACCAGAGATAAAATATTCTGGCCTCAGACAGATTTTCCAATACACCTATATAATTCTGAAACACACCTGTATAATTCTGCAATACACCTGTATAGTTTAGCAACAACCTAAAGTGGTGTGACATACAAGTTGTAAAACTACTGATCTATCTAACTAGACTTGGCCATAAAAATACTAAATGAACCGGCAAATGAGTTTTGTCAGGTAGATATAACTTTGATCTTTTTTTCATTTCAGTCATTGCATTGTGGCCATACTGGGGCACTGCCTTGAAGATTTACTCCAACAAATTGCTCCAAGTACTTATTTTTGAAAGTGAAGTACTTATTCTATTAGTCTCTTTTGCTGAACTGCTAAGTTACAGAGGATGTAAACAGACCGATACCACTTGTCAAGCAATAGCGGGGGACAAACGCAAATACCCAATGAGCTTCCTCACAGTTTCCGTCTATCAAATTCACTCACAAAGCATTGGTTGGCTCAGGGTTAGAGTAGAAGAAATTGCCTAAGGGTTAGGGTTAGGGTTAGGGTTAGAGTAGAAGAAATTGCCTAAGGGCCCATACAGTATTACTGTGGGCAAGTGTCTTCTACTTCTGCTAACTACATCACCTTTATATCACAGGTTCAAACCCTATTATCTCAGAATGACCATCTCCCTCTCCAACTACCATGCCTACTGCTACTACTACTACTACTATCATCACCAAATGAATAAATTAATAAATAACAGCAAGCACAAAACTAGCTCCCAGAAGAATGTGATGATGATGATGATGATGATGATGATGATGACTACATACCATAGATGGCAAATACACTCCCCTCCCAACCAATGCCACCCTGTACCCCACCCTTCTGCTGTTACTACGCTGTCATGTGTCACAAAGTTTAAGGAAAACCTCAAACCAAGACAATCAGAACTGACAAAAAGACTGTGTGACATGACTGAAATTGCTGCAAGATAACTGCCTCCTCAGAATTTCTAATTAAAGCGGACACATTTTCCTTTTTCTTTTTTGGACTTTATTCTCTATATAGGGGGGGAAAAAATTAAAACTATGAAAATAAATGTAAGTAAGAACACAAAACAAAACAAACTCCAAAGCAAAAACCCAAAAACCAAAGTAAAAAGAAAAATAATAATAAATGAATAGGTGCAGGAGTGGCTGTGTGGTAAGTAGCTCGCTTACCAACCACATGGTTCCGGGTTCAGTCCCACTGCGTGGCACCTTAGGCCAACCAAAGCCTTGTGAGTAGATTTGGGAGATGGAAACTGAAAAGAAGCTTGTTGTGTATATATATATATATATATATATATATATATATATATATATATATATCATCATCATCATCATCATCATCATCGTTTAACGTCCGCTTTCCATGCTAGCATGGGTTGGACGATTTGACTGAGGACTGGTGAAACCGGATGGCAACACCAGGCTCCAATCTAATTTGGCAGAGTTTCTACAGCTGGATGCCCTTCCTAACGCCAACCACTCAGAGAGTGTAGTGGGTGCTTTTATGTGTCAACCGCACGAAAACGGCCACGCTCGAAATGGTGTCTATTATGAGCCACCCGGACAAGCCTGTCCAGGGGCACTGGCAACGATCTCACTCGAAAATCCTACGGGAGCCAGTCAGGCAGTACTGGCAACGGCCACGCTCAAAATGGTGCATCTCATGTGCCACCTGCACAAGAGCCAGTCCGAGGGCACTGGCAACGATCTTACTTGGCTTGCCGGGTCTTCTCACGCACAGCACATTTCCAAAGGTCTCGGTCAGTAGTCATCGCCTCGGTGAGGCCCAATGTACGAAGGTCTTGCCTCACCACCTCAGCCCAGGTCTTCCTGGGCCTACCTCTTCCACGGGTTCCCTCAACTGTTAGGGTGTGGCACTTTTTCACGCAGCTATCCTCATCCATTCTCACCACATGTCCATACCAGCGCAATCGTCTCTCTTGCACGCCACAACTGATGCTTCTAATGTTCAGCTTTTCTCTCAAGATACTTACACTCTGACGGGTATTCACATTGACATTACACATCCAACGGAGCATACTGGCTTCATTCCTTGCGAGCTTACGTATGTCCTCAGCAGTTACAGCCCATGTTTCACTGCCATGTAGCATGGCTGTTCGTACGCATGCGTCATACAGTCTGCCTTTTACTCTGAGTGAGAGTCCCTTTGTCGCCAGCAGGGGTAAGAGCTCTCTAAACTTTGCCCAGGCTATTCTTATTCTAGCAGCTACACTTTCAGCGCACCCACCCCCACTACTAACTTGGTCGCCCAGATAGCGGAAGCTATCGACTACCTCTAGTTTTTCACCCTATATATATGGAGCCTGGTGCAGCCATCTGGTTCACCAGTACTGCCAAATCATCCAACCCATGCTAGCATGGAAAGCAGACGTTAAGTGATGATGATGATGATGTGTGTGTGTGTGTGTGTGTGTGCTTGTCCCCCACCCCACCCATCGCTTGACAACCAATCTTGGTGTGTTTACGTCCCCTTAACTTAGTGTTTCGGCAAAAGAGACTGCTACAATAAGTAATAGGCTTACAAAGAATAAGTCCTGGGGTCGATTTATTCGACTAAAGGCAGTGCTCCAGCATGGCCGCAGTCAAAGGACTGAAACAAATGAATCTGCCATACAAAGGCACTTTCACAGACGACCAAAGTCTTTTTTCTTATTTAAAAAAATAACAAATTTAATTCATATTCTTCTGGTTTTAATGGCGAGAAATGGACTCCCTCCCTTCATGACCTTCCCAAACGATCACTGAGGCAAGAGGAAATAGATGTAGCTACTGACCAGCTGGAGTGTTGCCTCTCTTAGTTCAGATCAGGGGTTCTCAACCACTTTTTTACCTATGGACCACTCTGATTGTTATTTTACTTGGGCCGCCCCTCATGACCCTTCCATGTTTTAAAAAATCCTATTTGTACTTCATCATCATGGTTTAATGTCCACTTTCCATGCTAGCATGGGTTGGACGATTTGACTGAGGACTGGCGGACCAGATGGCCGCTCCAGGCTCCAATCTGATCTGAAGGTGCCATGCAGTGGGACTGAACTGAGAAGGAAAATTCTTACCACACAACCTCACCTATATTTATACATGTGTAAATGTACCCATGTGGTACCATGTAAAAGTGCCTGTGTGGTGCCACTTAACACCCCGGACACTCTGTAAAGTGGTTGGCATCAGGAAGGACATCCAGCTGTAGAAACCATGCCAGATCAGACTGGAGTCTGGTCAAGCAGTCCAACCCAGGCCAGCATGGACAATGGATGCTAAATTATGATGATGATGATGTGTGTGTGAGAGAGAGAGCATATATATACTCTTAACTCTTTTACTTGTTTCAGTCATTTGACTGCGGCCATGCTGGAGCACTACTTTTAGTCAAGCAAATCAACACCAGAACTTATTCTTTGTAAGCCTAGTACTTATTCAATCAGTCTCTTTTGCCGAACCACTAAGCTATGGGGACATAAACACACCAGCATCGGTTGTCAAGTGATGTTGGTGGGGGACAAACACAGACACACATATATATACATATACATATATACTTGGGCTTCTTTCAGTTTCCGTCTACCAAATCCACTCGCAAGGCTTTGGTCGGCCCAAGCTATAGTAGAAGACATCTGCCCAAGATGCCACACAGTGGGACTGAACCCAGAACCATGTGGTTGGCAAGCAAGCTACTTACCACACAGCCACTTCTGCGCCTATGTATGTACTTATTTATGTGTGTATTTACAAGGTTTAGTTAAAAAATGGAAGAGCAGTGCCTATGTTGCTAACAAGTTCTCCAAGATTGGTATGTGTGAAGAGAAGGGAAAGGAAGTATGGTGTTTAGGAAAAAGGGGGGGAAAAGAAAAAAAAAACGATGGAAAAACGTACACATGTGCGTTATAAATGGCCACCATGCATGACTTTATCATGGTGTAATTGTTTATATGAAAGCATTCTCCTAAATCTTTGTTACTTTTACGTTTTGCTTCCTATCGAGATATTGGTGGCTTGCTTAAACAGGCAAAACAATTTATGCATTGAAGTGTTGTGCGAAACAAATGAGTAGATTCTGCAAATGAAGAATATTTTCATGCAAATTCGATAAATAGTTATTTGCATAACTGTCTAAATAATTCATTATTGTTTAATTAAGTTGGAATAAATGAAATTTAAATATGTGTATACATAATACATACATACATATATATATAGGTATATATATATATATATATATATATATATGTACACACACACACATACACAGACACACATATATTTTGTAGAACAAAATGTAAAATTTTGAAATATAGTGCGGTTGTTGTTGTGTATTGGTGTTTGTGCTGTTGTTGTTGTTGATGTTGTTGTTGTGGTTGGTCTAATATCTGTTGGAGTTTTCTTAGAGATTGGTTAGATGGAAGACGAAGATAAGAAGATTGCAGAAAGAGCAAGAAAGAGAGGAAGGAAGGAAGGCTGGAAAGAAGGATGAAGTGGAGGTGGCGGCGTTGTTGTTGTTGTTGTTGGTGGTGGTGGGGGGGAAGATGAAAAATAAAAAAGAATGGAAAAAAAAAAACCAAACTAATGATGAACGTGGAAAAGATGAAGATGATGAAAGAAGCAAAGACAGAAAGAAAACCAAACAACAACAATAAAAATAATGAGGATGATTATGATGATGATGATGGTTTCTTTCAGTAATAATAATAATAATAATAATAATTATGAAGAATATTAGGAGAAAGGAGATAGAATATATGAATGTAGATCAGTGGTGGGAGTCGTGGGTGGCTTGTAGGGAAAAAAGAGGAGAGAGTGTGTGTGTGGAAATCAACGATTATTTCAAGTGTGAATCAGAGCTATAGTTTTATTGTGAGGGGGTGGGGCAGTTGCGCAAGGGGTGGGGGTAGGGTGAGACGGATGGTTGAACGAGGGAGAATGCTAACGATGGAGATGACGACAACGACGATGGAGATGACGACAACGACGACGACGACAACAACAACAAAAACGACACACAACTATTAATTCCAACTGTTGTCTTTATTTCTTTTATGTTTTTTTTTTAATTTTAATTTAAAAAAATTTTTTATATTTAATTTATTTTGACTTATTTTACTAAATAACTGTTCGCTACTACCACAACCACCACAACCATAATCATCACCATCAGCTTAAACCATGCAATAAGCAACAACAGAAATTACCAACCCACCTCCGCACCAGATTTGCCATTTATCACTTATTGTTCTACCGTTTATTACCAATCACCAACATCATTTCAGTCATCACCATCACCATTGCATTTAATAATACATGTGCAGCACCGTGATACCACCATAACCAGCAACATTATAATATTATTATCATTCTTATTATTGCATCAATGTTGCCTTGGCTGCTGTTCTTGTTAGTGTGTATATTATTATTATTATCATTATTATTATTGTTATTAGTATAACTTATTATCATTACTACTACTACTACTACTACTACTTCTACTACAACCCTTACTGGTTAATAAAGAAACCATCATTAACACCACCATTATTGTTGTTATTATTATTATTACTATTATTTTTATTATTATTACTATTATTTTTATTATTATTAGTAGTAGTAGCGGTAGTATTGTACTAATGTGGTTATCCTTCATATTGTTATTGGACTACTGCTGCTGCTGCTGCTGCTGTTGTAGTTGTTGTTGTTTTAATTGACTATACTATTATCAAAAATATAAACAACACACACACACACACACACACACACACATGCACAATGTCCTCTCAGAAACAGAAATAAGAAAGAACGGTACAATATTTTCCGAGAGTTAATGAGATAAGCTAGAATTACTGCTGTAAATTACTGTTTTAATCTTTATTAAACTATTTCTTCGCCACCACCACCCCCACCACCACCGCCGCCACACCCACATCTACAATACCGACCACCACCATTATCATCATCATCTGTTACAGTAGTAGATGTAGTATAACCACCTACACAGAAACCATACTATAACAGCCACCATAGTTTTGACTCACTATGATCGTATAGACAACTACATAGTAATTATATAAGAACCACCACCACTCCGACAATGACCACCACCACTAGAATCATTATGTAGCTGTTACTACTACAACCATCATCATTAGAGCCATCACTACTTTGACCAACGCCACAACAACCTGTTCAGAAGAACTTTCAGGCCGGGGTATCTGGACAAATACCAGAAATCCCTGGCTTGGCAGTGCTTCCGTGCGGTGTTACCTGTTCGTGATAAACTGTCAAGGCACGGAAGTGCCGTATCGCCGACATGTCCGCGGTGCGGGCGTGAAAGGGAAACCGTCTTGCACGCATTTGTGGAATGTCCGGAATTAACGAGACTGATAGTTTTCGCAGAACAACTGTTGTCATCGATGGGAAGAGTACAGCTATCAGCTGAATCTATCATCGAGATTGTGCCGCCTCCTTCCCTCAACAGAGAAAGGAAGGCTTGCTTTTCCTGCGTAGTAGCCATACTGAAAGAAACAGTATGGAAGACGCTTGTAAGAGGCATAGTGACGGATACCTTTGTATCTGGCCAGGTGTTAGTTGACTTCTTTTGTTACCACCTCAGTAGTAAGATCAGGCTGGAGAAGAGGTACCTGTCACGAGACAGATTCATGAGAAGATGGAAGCCTGTGGCGAGGAAGCTGGGAGTGTTTGGCACCAGGTAAGTGGGAGCCAAAAACAAGGGAAAGAAAAGGCAAGGGGTCTACCCTGGTGGTCGGATGCCTATCCTTCAGGAAAGCCATTACAAATTGCATCTGTAATGAGCAATGCTTTAATCGAACATTGTAAATATAATCAAATTATTATTGTATATGTAATATTGTAAATATTTAATCGATACAGCTACTTCACCCCTTTTATGTTTGTCTGTCCTTGTTCATCCCCTCTTTGTAATGCCTTTATGGCAAATATTTATGAAATAAAGTAGCTTCCTTACCAGCCACATGGTTCTGGGTTCAGTCCCACTGCGTGGCACATTGGGCAAGTGTCTTCTACTATAGCCTCGGGCCGACCAAAGCCTTGTGAGTGGATTTGGTAGATGGAAACTGAAAGAAGCCCGTCGTATATATGTGTGTGTGTGTGTGTCTGTGTTTGTCCCCACAACATCACTTGACAACCGATGCTGGTGTATTTACGTCCCAGTGACATGGTTCCGGGTTCAGTCCCACTGCATGGCACCTTGGGACAACCAAAGCCTTATCAGTGGATTTGGGAGATGGAAACTGAAAAGAAGCCTGTTGTGTATATATATATATGTGTGCGTATGTGTGTGTGTTTGTCCCCTAACCATTGCTTGACAACCAATCTTAGTGTGTTTACGTCCCCGTAACTTAGCGGTTCGGCAAAATAGAGCAATAGAATAAGTACTAGGCTTACAAAGAATACGTCCTGGGGTCAATTTGTCCGACTAAAAAGGCGGTGCTCCAGCATGGCCACATTCAAATGACTGAAACAAGTAAAAGAGTAATGATGATAGCGTTGGTGATGATGATGGTGATGCTTAGAGCAGTGTTTGGAGATAGAAGCACACACACACACACACACGACTTTGTTTCAGGCAGACAGACTTCTCCCAACCTAAAAAGAAATTGAGATTGTGTGAAGGAGAGGGGTGGGGTGGGTCGGGTGTGAGGGGAAAGCAACAAAACAACAAACTCATCCTTAAATAAACCATCCCAGCTTCCTGTCCCCTGCCCCCCTAAGTCAAATAAATAGATTTTAGAAAATGTCTATACAGCTATCACCAGCAGACAGTACCCCTTCCCCTCCCCAAACCAACCCATCTGGTCCCTTACTGAGTCTGTAAGGGTATTATTTACCATCTTGGACAACAAATACTGAACTATCATCCAACATGTTGACAATGCAACCAAATTCTTGGAATGTAGCAAACATTATGAGATGTAGTATGTTTGCTTGTGTGTGTGTGTGTGTGTGTGTGTGTGTGTGTGAAAGTGGTTCCTTTACATGCTTAGGTTATTTAAGTCTTTAAAGCACACAACACATACACAAGTAAGCACATACACACACACCTGTACCTGTTTTATGTGTTGCAGTGACTGGATAGCAGCCATGCTGGAGCACCAACTAGACAGCTTTAGTCAAGTGTTTCTGAAACCATCTTTCACTTAGGCATCCCTTTTAAGCCAGTCAATGATTAAAAATCCGATTACATTTTTATAATTAAATATTATTAGAGACTGTTTAAAAACAATTGTCCATATATAGGCGTAGGAGTGGCTTTGTGGTAAGTAGCGTGCTTACCAACCACATGGTTCTGGGTTCAGTCCCACTGCGTGGCACCGTGGGCAAGTGTCTTCTACTATAGCCTCGGGCCGACCAAAGCCTTGTGAGTGGATTTGGTAGATGGAAACTGAAAGAAGCCCGTCGTATATATGTATGTGTTTGTCCCTCCAACATCACTTGGCAACCGATGCTAGTGTGTTTATGTCCCCGTAACTTAGTGGTTCGGCAAAAGTGACTGATATAATAAGTACTAGGCTTACAAAGAATAAGCCTTGGGGTCGATTTGTTTGACTAAAGGCGGTGCTCCAGCATGGCCTCAGTCAAATGACTGAAACAAGTAAAAGAGTAAAAAGAAAGAATGAAAGAATATAGTAAAGTCTATTTACCAATGCAACGTGGCAATCTTACATAGGACGATGTTACTATTTTTTAGCTCCAAGAAAACATCTTTTCCAGCTGACTACTGACACATGGTCTGTGTCCATATACTGTGAGCAAGGGAGTCTACTGCTCCCTATCTATCTAGCTATCTATCTATCCATATATATATATATATATATATATATATATATATATATATATATATATATATATATGGATAGATAGATAGATACATTTCTTTTATTAGCCACACAGGGCTCAACGAAGATGGGACAAATACAATGTAGAGCTTTTCTTTTTGGGAGGGGGAAGGAAGGAAAAAAAAAAAAAAAATGGTGGTGTCGATCAAAAGGGATCGTAGGAAGGGAACAAGGGGCAGTTCGATCAAAAGGGATCGAAAAAAAAAAGAAAAGGAAAGGCTGATCAATAGGGATCGTGTAGATAGATACACATTCACGCACATAAATATATTTACTTTTATATAGATATGGATTTATATATAATTCCATGGTTCTATACATGTATATACACACATATACATTCATACACATACATTACGCATACATACACAAACACATAGAAAATCATATCAACTCTTAGAAAACTTAACAAAAATAATCTCAAAATCTTCTGTATATATATATATATATATATATATATATATACTACAAGTTGATGTATTATATATATATATAGATGAAGGTATGTACATACATGTATATATATATGCATATACTCATATATTGTTTATATATATACATATATATATATGCTGGTATTAAATACGTATATGTACAAAAGTATATAAAATTGTGGTGTGAATTATTTGTTTGTAAAAACTGGGTGTTAAGTGTATGTTTGTGCTAAATATATGTCTGTGTGTGGGGAATGTGAGGTGCTTTGTGTCTGCATAATAATAATAATAATAATAATAATAATAATAATAATAATAATAATAATAAATCATGAGTGCTAGCTATCTATTTTCTATTTATCTGTGCCTGTGTACATTTGAGCAGAGGTGTGAAAAAAAGAGTATGTGTGTATATGTGTGTGTGTGTGTGTTTATATTTATGTGCTTGTTTGGGTGAGATGTACAGTGTGTGTGTGTGTGTGTGTGTGTGTGTGTGTGTGAACAGAAGAAGCTGTTGACATCTCCAAAATATGGCAGACAGGTGGCTCTGGTACACTGATTGATTAGTGTAGAACTTCTGGGGTAATCTGATGGAGATAAATGAGAATAAGAGAGAGAGGGGAGGAGAGGGGAAGAGAGAGAGAGAAATAATGTGAAGGAGTGAATGTGTGTGTGTGTGTGTGTGTGTGTGTGTCTAGGAATTGATTGTGTGAGATGTGTACAGGAGAAAGTTTATATATATATATATGTATGTGAGTGTGTGTGTGTATATATATATATGTATGTATGTGAGTGTGTGTATACAAGTGTATCTAAGAATTGCATGAGGGTATATAGGAGAGAGTATATATATATGTATGTATATATAATGATATATATACATATATATGTATATATATATATATGATATATATACATATATATGTATTTATATATATATAAAATGATATATATACATATATATGTATATATATATATATATAATGATATATATACATATATATGTATATATATATATATATAATGATATATATACATATATATGTAATGATATATATACATATAATGATATATATACATATATATGTAATGATATATATACATATATATGTATATATATATATATATATATATATATATATACATATATATATATATACATATATATATATATATATATATATATATATAATGATATATATATATACACATATATATGTATATATATATCATTATATATATATATATATATATATAATGATATATATATACAGATATATATGTATATATATATCATTATATATATATATATATATATATATATATATATATATATATATATGTTGATATATATATGTGAGTGCTGTGGGAGTGTCTCATGTGTGTGAATGAGTATGTGTGAGTCTACATGTTATGTATGTGCGTGAATGTCTATGTGGGTGTGTGTATGTGTCAGTGTCTGTGAGTGTGTATGCATATGTGTGAGAAATTATGGGAGTGTATATGTTTGGCTTGGAAGGGGTAGGGGTACGAGGAAAGTAATGAGGCGGTGGGGGTTGGGGGCAGTGTTTTTTTTTTTTTTTTAAAAAGAGAATGTTTTAATGGGGTGGTGGGTGGAGAGTGAAGACAGAAATAAACAAACGAACAATCTATCCACAAAACCACCCCCTCCAGTTTCCTCCAGCCTCAATACCACCCTCCTCGCCTCAACCACCACCACCTCAAGCAGTAAACCAATCATATCTATCATCCCACCCTCTAATACTAAAAAATCATTCCTATCTCACCACCCCCACTTCCCACTCCCCCCAGAACCACTTATATAGATTTAGAAGAACATGGAGGAATGTGACACTTCTATCACCAACATGGCTTCTTGGAACAGACAATGGTATTTACTGTCTTATATGGGTGCTGGGTGGTGGCATAGTGATGTGGTTGGTGTTGGTGGTGGTATAGCATGGCACTGGTGATGGTGGCGAAGTGTGATCTCAATGGTGGTGGTCGTGGTGGTAGTGGTAGTGGTAAAGGCTGGTGTTGATCTAGATAGTCCGGAGACTGAATAAACCAACAGTCGAAATTATTCCAACCATGGCCACCCTGAGCAACCAATTATCCAGTGTGACCATTTTTTAAGACACTGAGATGGTAGGCTGTGATTTGGGAGAGAGAGAGATTTAACTGCTATTTCTAGCAAGTTGAGCAACCATGTAAAAGCAAAAGGTCTCAACCATATTTTAGTTGTGGACCTTGTTGGTTCATATTTTACTCAGGTGGACCCTCATAGCCATTTGAAGTGTAAAACAATCCCTTTATATTTTTATAGGTGCAGATGTGGTTGTGTGGTAAGAAACTTGCTTCCCAACCACGTGGTTCCGAGTTCAGTTGCACTACGTGGCACCTTGTTCTACTACAGCCTCAGGCCGACCAAAGCATTGTGAATGGATTGGTAAGATGGAAACTGAAAGAAGCCCATCGCATATATATATGTATGTATGTCTGTGTTTGTCCCCACCACTATTTGACAACCAGTGCTGGTTTGTTTGTGTTCCCGTAACTTAGCAGTTTGGCAGATAAATACCAATAAAATAAGTACCAGGCTTTAAAAAAAAAGTACTAGGGTCAATTCATTCAACTAAAAATTCAAGGCAGTGCTCCAGCATGGCCGTAGTCTAATGACTGAAACAAGCAAGAAGACAAAAAGATATTATCAGGAACTGTATGAAAATTTGGTAAAATATTTGGCACATAAATTTCAACAACAGGCACAGGAGTGGCTGTGTGGTAAGTAGCTTGCTTACCAATTACATGGTTCTGGGTTCAGTCCCACTGCGTGGCACTTTGGGCAAGTGCCTTCTACTATAGCCTCAGGCCGACCAAAACCTTGTGAGTGGATTTGGTAGATGGGAACTGAAAAAAGCCCATCGTATATATATATACGTATGTGTGTGTTTGTGTATATGTCTGTGTGTCTGTGTTTGTCCCCCCAACATCGATGTTGCTTACATGATTGCTTACCAACCACATAGTTCCGGGTTCAGTCCCACTGCATGGCACCTTGGGCAAATGTCTTCTACCATAGCCTTGTTAGTCGACCTAGTAGACAAAAACTGAAAGAATCCCGTCGTATATATATATATATATATATATATATATATATATATATATATATATATATATATATATTTATATGTATGTGCGCGTATATGTTTGTGTGTGTCTGCGTTTGTCATCCCACCATCGCTTGACAACTGATGGTGGTGTGCTTACGTCCCCTTAACTTTACGGTTCGGAAGAAGAGACCGATAGAATAAGTACTAGGCTTACAAAAAATAAGTCCTGGGGTCGAATTGCTTGACTAAAGGCGGTGCTCCAGCATGGCCGCAGTCAAATGACTGAAACAAGTAAAAGAATAAAACAAAACATATCATAAGGACCCTCGTTAAGAATCACTGCTGTGAAGGCTCTCGTTGGTGTAGCTGGGCAGTGGTGGTGGTGGTGGTGGTGTGTAATAGAGGTTGTCAGTGGAAATTCTTGTTGATCACGCTCCAAGTTAGCCTTGCACAAACAGTTTTTCGATCAAAGGCATTTTAGACTTGACCATCCTGATTTTCTGACATTGTATATCTAAGACTACATTATCCAATGTGCCTTTCCATCTGTCCTATACCTTAAGATACTAGGATGTGATTTCATAGAGATTTCTACCTCATAGAAACCTTTACTCTTGTGTAGTTTTGATGGTAGCAGCAGCAGCAGCAGCAGTAGTAGCTTTTGGTGGTAATGTCCAGTGGTATTGCTGGTGGTAGAAGATTCTTAATGACATTTCTTTTGGCTTTTCTATGTTCCGAGTGCAAATCTACCAAGGTCAACTTTGCTTTTTATCCTTCCAGGGATTGATGAAATAAAGTACCAGTAAAGTACTGAGGGCCAATGTAACCGACTTGCCCCCCTCCCCCCACCCTCAAAATTGCTGGCCTTGTGGCAAAATAAGAAAGCAAACATCTTAACCTACAGGCACACCTGCATCTCTGTATGTCTATATACAAATATATCTGCTTAGATCTGTATATTTACAAACAAATATATGCTTTGCATTACACAAAATATATTTTGTAGCTGCTTTTGCATTCAATAAAATCTCATTTAGTTTAAATCAGGTTAAAAGAGTACAAGATTAAACTTGATATTTGCTTACGTCGACTTATTTCTTCATATACATCATATTTGCATAATTTGTACATGTATAAAATATCAAACACACATATCTGCAGATGGGAGAAAAGAAGCAACATCTTTGGATTTTGTAGTTGTGGTGGTGGTGGTAGTGGTTGTGGTGGGAGATGAGAAACCAAACCAAACCAAACCGAACCATCATATCTGCACCAGCTGCAATATAAATTGCTAAATATGCATCTTAGGTGCACTTAGTAGAATTTACTCTATTGCAAGGTTTACCCTGGGTCAAGGTTTTATACTTGGGGGTTTATCTCCTTCTTCCTATTAGTCTAAGAGGCATATGGAAGATTTTTAAAAAGAGAAAAGATCATTAAACAGATCATCATCATCATCATCATCATTTTAATGTCCTTTTTTTCCCAGGGAAATTTTCTATGGTCAGCATATTTTCTTGTTGCCAACCTTCACCTGTTTCCAAACTAAGTGAATATTTCCCCATGGCCAGACATGTTTTTGCAGAAGATTGGAAACAAACAGCTCTCCTTGTATGATAGTGACACTTGTTTACTACTATCAAGATGAGGAGGCACAAACACTCTCTCACACACACACACACGTGTGTATATATGTGTGTGTGTGTGTATATATATGTGTGTGTGTGTGTATATATATGTGTGTGTGTGTGTGTGTGTGTGTGTGTATGTGTGTGTGTGTGTGTATGTGTATGTGTGTGTGTGTGTGTGTGTGTGTGTATATATATATAGACACACACACACACACACACACAATATAGGGTCTTTCCAGTTTCTGTCAATCAAATCTATTCACAAGACTTTGGTTGGCCCGGAGCTATGGTAGAAGACACTCGCCCAAGGTGCCATGCAGTGAGACTGAACCCAAAACCTTGTGGTTGGGAAGTAAAGTTCTTACCACACAGCCACACCGGTGCCCACATCTCTGTCTAAAATGTCATAGGACCTGTGTTCACCATGTCTGATATTTGAGACACAACGAACCATGTTCAAAACAATTAGTGACGGACTTTAGTCTGAAACATCACATTTTTGCCTCCTCATTGCAGCTAAATTTATTTACTCCTACAAAATCTCTTTGATGTTATTAATCATTTTTATGGACACAGATTCTCCATAGTTTTCTTTGATTCCATATTGTACCGCTTCCTATAAAATTCAACTCTGTAGAGGCCAATAAAATCAGGCTGCACTTTATACATAAAATATCTTGCTAATTCATGCCTTTCGATATCACAATGCAATAATAAATGAAATAGGAGTTGTCTCTTGTTCTGGGCCAGCAAAACAGTAAAAACAGAGAATAATATTAAAGATACTGTTGAAATCGAAATCGAACTAAATTTCGACGACTGGCACCAATGCCAACGTCGTCTCCTTCATTGGACACGAAACTCGGCTTGCTAAGACCTGTTGGGGCAAGGGAAAGCGAAATCGTGATGGCACCTGTGCCCAGCGTCACCTTCCTGACACCTGTGCCAGTGGCACGTGTAAAGACATTCAAGCGAGATTGTTGTCAGTGCTGCTGGACTGGCTCTTGTGTGGGTGGCACATGAAATATACCATTTGAGCGTGGCCGTTGCCAGTACAGCATGACTGGCCTTTGTGCTGGTGGCACATAAAAGCACCCACCACACTCTCGGAGTGGTTGGCGTTAGGAAGGGCATCCAGCTGTAGAAACTCTGCCAAATCAGATTGGAGCCTGGTGTAGCCATCTGGTTTCACCAGTCCTCAGTCAAATCGTCCAACCCATGCCAGCATGGAAAGCGGACGTTAAACGATGATGATGATAATACTACTAAAAAAATCATGGTATTTACATTTGACCCACAGTTCAAATCTCACCAAGGTTAATTTGCTTGTCTGCCATCCTTTAGTTAGGGCGGAGCACAATAAAATATAATACCAGTGAAGTACCTGGGTCGATTTATATCCCTTATTATGCATCTTACATGTGAATGGAATTATAAAAGATGACAAGGCAAACACACTGTGCTAATCCTACATGGCCCACAAATGTTGATCCACTCCAACCGGAATGAATATTTTTTTTCTAATTTAAAGAAGAATAACTTGAAATCATTGCAAACCTTTCTCTTACTCTATTTCTTTCTCTTACATAAAATTCCTGTCTCTGTCTTTCCTTCATTTTTCCCCTCTCTTTCTCTCATGGATGGTTCCAGATTACTTTACAATATTCTAAATTAGGAGAGACACAACTCATTGGGAGAAAAATAATAAATAGAAAAATCAACAAATTTAGCACAAAACTATATTAAAAAAAAAAGCAACTAAAATACCCTCACCTACCCTCTATCCACCCTACGTGCATGCACACACGCATGCAAAAAAAACACCCCCAAAAAAACTAAAAATGAAACCAAAGTAATTGTAGAAAAAGTGGGACGGTACTGCATATGAAATGAATTGAATATCAGTTTTAGATTAATTATGAATCAAATTAACGAGAAATTGAAATAAAATAGAGAAGAAAATTGAAATGAAATAAAAAAAAAAAAATTAGAATCACATGGTAAATTGAAACGAATATAAATTTGAGAGAAATTAAATGGTAGTGACTCTGGTGGTGGTGGTGGTGGTGGTAGAGGTATGGCGGTGGTGAAGAGGGGGGAGGTGGAGGAAGAAGGGTGAGATGTTGAAAGATGATGGAGAGAGAGAGAGAAATGATGATGATGATGATGATAGAGAGAAAGAGAGAGAGAGAGAGAGAGAGAGAGAGAGCAAGAGAGAGAAAGAGAAATGAAAATGATGATGATGATGATAGAGAGAGAGAGAGAGAGAAATGATGATGATGATAGAGAGAGAGAGAGAGAGAGAGAGAGAGAGAGAGAAATGATGATGATGATGATGAGAGAGAGAGAGAGAGAGAGAGAGACAATGAGAGAAGGAAATGATGAGGAAGATGGATTGAAGCGAGGGAGATGCTGGAGGAAGAGGCTGAAATATGAGAGAGGAGAGAAAGAGAGAATGACGGGAATGAAGGGAATGATGAAGGGGATGATGTGAGAAAGAGAGAGTGAGAAAGAAAAGGAAAGGAGAGCAGAGAGAAGAAAAGAGATAGAGAATAAGAAGGAGACTAAGAGACAGAAAAGAGAGAGAGAGAGAGGAGGAGGAGGAGATTCAGAGAGAAGGTAGGAGTGTTAAGGAAAGAAAGAGATAGAGAGAGATGGAAGGTGGAAAGAAAGAGAATAAGGGGGAAAAAGAAAGAGAATAAGGGGGAAAATGAAGGAGAGAGATGGAGGATAGAAAGAAAGAGAATAAGGGGGAAAAAGAAGGAGAGAGATGGACAAGTGGAGGTAAACGAAAGCAATTTCATTTTTAAATGTTAAAACTTTCTAATAATTCAATAAAAACAAACCAAATATTCATTTTTATTCTTCTTTTTTCCTGCTGGCAAGAATTATTTGGAGGGCTTATTTTGATAAAATAACTCCTATGTTTAGTGTTATATCAAGATTTCTATAAGCGGGTGGTGGGTGGTGACTAGAAGGGATAAGGGGGCAGCTATATTTTAGAAGAGGGGGGGGACAGGGGTTGGCTAGAAGAGTGCTATCTCTGTTTATAGAAACAAGGACAGAACAGAGCAGAATTTGAGTAGATCAGATTCTAAGTCCTATCTCGGTTAACAATCAACTGGAGTCTGCTAGGATTACTGAATCACCTCACTTATTCCAAAGATGATGCAGGGTAAAGAGATCTTGGGTCAAATGTCTAATCCCAAATTCTCAGTTTTAACTATTGGAAAAATTCCAGAAATCCTTGAGGTCTTTCGTGATTTATACTGCAAAAGGCAGAGACCCGTGCACAGAGAATCAATCTAAACTAAACTATAGAATTCTCACTCCAAGAAAAACGGACAGCTTTGTATCTTCCTGAGAAACCTAAAACGTTTTGAGATAACACTTCCAGTTCTAATGTTTCTGAGTTCAAATTTCCACTGAGGTCAATTTTGATTTTCATCCTTTAGGGAGTCAATAAAATAAAGTACCAGTTAAATACTGGGGAAGGGTCAGCAGTATCAACTCCTCCTCCTCCTCCTCCTCTCACCACAATTGTTAGCCTTGTATCTAAATCAGAAAATTCTTCTTCTTAGCAGAATCCTTGAACCAAAATGCTTAGCTGCGTTTTTTTTTTTTTCCAGCTTTACATTCTGAGTTCAAATTCTGCTGACACCAGCCTTGCCTTTAAGGTGGTGTGCTGACAGAACTGTTAGCACACTGAACAAGATGCTCAGCAAGCATTTCCTTCATCTTTATGTCCTGTGTTCAAATTCAGCCAAGGTCAACTTTACCTTCCATCCTTCCCAGGACGATAAGCAACAGCTGATTACCAGCGTCAACGTAATTGATGAGGTCTTTCCCACCAAAATTTCAGGCCTTGTGACTATAGTAGAAAATATTATTATTATTATTATCATTATTATTATTATCATTATTATTATTATTATTAAGGTGGCGAGCTGGCAGAATCGTTAGCACGCTGGGTGAAATGCTTAGTGTAATTTCATCTGCTGCTACATTCTGAGTTCAAATTCCGCCGATGTCGACTTTGCCTTTCACCCTTTCGGGGTCAATAAATTAAGTACCAGTTGCACACTGGGGTTGATATAATTGACTGGCCTCCTTCCCCAAAATTTTGGGCCTTGTGCCTAGAGTACAAAAAAATATTATTACCATTATTATTAAGAGGGAAGTGGACTGGCTGGATTGTCAGTGTGTTGGACAAAATTCCTGTAGAAGAAGGGTATAGTGGTTTCGTTGAAGTAGCTTTCCTAATTTCCTGTTACATTATCATTCTACTTCTGCATATGTGGTTACTCGGTGTGATTCCTTACATTCTGAGTTCAAACCCTGCCAAGGTCAACTCTTGCATTTATCCTTATAAGATTGATAAAATAAAGTACCAGTTGAGTACTTGGATCACATCAATTAGCTAAAAAAAATCTCCCCTCAGAATCTCCTGCATTATTAAACTCATCAGACAAAATACATAATGGCATTTCTGCCAGCTCTTTATGTTCCAAGATCAAATTCTTATTTCTTTATTGCCCAGAAGGGGCTACACACAGAGGAGACAAACAAGGACAGACAAAGGGATCAAGTCGATTATACCGACCCCAGTGCGTATCTGGTACTTATTTCATCGACTCCGAAAGGATGAAAGGCAAAGTCGACCTCAGCGGAATTTGAACTCAGAACATAATGACAAATGAAATACCGGTAAGCATTTCGTCCGGCGTGCTAACGTTTCTGCCAGTTTGCCAAGATCAAATTCTGCTAACGTCAAGTTTGCTTTCATATTTCCAGGCTCGATAAAATAAGCAAGTAGCAGTCAAACATCGGGGTCGCTGCAATAAGTTTACACACTCCTCAAAAACTATTGGTTTGGTGCCAAAATTTGAAACTATGATTAAGTACTCTCCTTGGATTTTGATTTGTTTTTTATCCTTGAAACATATTTCCTTTAATATTTATATCAGATCAGATTTTGAACGAAATTATTTTGAACCTATGAGGTTAACATGAAAAGAAAAAGTTAGTCCAGGAATCATGCATGATACAGAAATAGAAATCAATAATTAATATAATGATTTACTATAAAAATATCATCATTATGTATTGGTGGAAATGCAGAATAATTTTCATCTTCTGGAATCTTCACCAAAATTTAACAAACAATACTACTCTTGGATAAATTTTTGTTTTGGTATTTTTAGATGTTTCATTTATTTAGGTATTATTTTTTTTCTTGGCATTTTATATTTTAAAGTGAAAAACTATATCATTGTTTAAAAAACAAAAATGGTACTCCATTGGTTACAGCAATGAGGGTTGCAGTTGTCCTGAACAACGGAAAAGCCTGCTTGTGAAATTAACATGCAAGTGGCTGAGTACACCACAGACACTCATACCCCCAACATAGTTCTCAGGGAGATCCAGCATGACACAGAGTATGACAAGGCTGGCTCTTTGAAAATACAGGGCACTACTCATTTTTTGCCAGGTGAGTGAACTGGAGCAATGTGAAATAAAGTGTCTTGCTCAAGGACAGAATGCGTTGCCGGGAATTGAACTCATGACCTTATAACCATGAGCTGAATACCCTAACCACTAAGCCACATGCC
The DNA here is from genome assembly GCF_046866305.1 of Octopus bimaculoides. Lineage (NCBI taxonomy): Eukaryota > Metazoa > Mollusca > Cephalopoda > Octopoda > Octopodidae > Octopus > Octopus bimaculoides. Next base: position 111,976,525 of record NC_142934.1, on the reverse strand, counting down.
TTAACTATATCATCATATACACTCATATCCACTACAAACATATATATGTACACACCATTTTTTACATCTATTTTTCTATGTCAGCATGGGTTAGAGAGGGTTTCGTGAGATTGCATATTGAAGCCCTCAGTTACCAAGATAAAAAGATATATGGAGAAATACCTGTGCGCGCACACACACACACACACACACACACACACACACACACACACACAGATATAGCCTGAAGCAGATAGTTACTGCATGCTTATAACCTGAAGCATATAACTACTGTAATATATATATACATATACATGTGTGTGTGTGTGTATACAAAACTTGATTTGTAAAGATACAACTAATACCATATTCCTTGACATGGTAAGGATGCAACTGGAAAAGCGCTACAAATTCATTACACTCATATATATATATATATGTATATAATACAAATAATATATGAGTATATGCATATATACGTACATGTATGTACATACCTACATCTACATGTATATATAGATGCATATCTGGGTACATGACGTTGCAAAAAAACGTGGACAAAATGATAAACAACAGAGTACATATATATATATATATATATATACACACACACACACACACACATATACACATGTATGTATATACATTTACACACATACATGTATATATATATATATAAATATAAAAGTATGTATATACATACATGCATACATACATACACACACACACACACACACACATATATATATATATGTATATATATATATATGTATATATATATATATGTATATATATATATATATATATATATATATATATATATATATATATATATATATATATATATATATATACACACACACATATAGCTATATAGATAGGTACACACACACACGCACACACACACGGTAGCAGCAGTAAAAGGTGCAGCAGTAACTGCAGTAGTATTGGAAAGTCAAAAGTGAGTAGCAGAGAAATGTGGTGATGGTGACCATGTGAGAAAGAGAGGGAGAGGGGGGATGGAGAGAGAGAGGGGAGGGGAAGGAGAGAGAGAGAGGGAGGGAGAGGGAGAGAGGGAGAGAGAGAGAGAGATTGATAAGAGCCCATGACTGACCTTCAGCAAACACTGGCTGACCTTTGTAAAAGATTCAATTGAAAATTCCAGCATTAACTTACCTGTAAATAAATGGAAAGAAAGAAAAACAATTAAACGATAAGGAATGAACAACAACAACAACAACAACATAAACAATGGCAGCAGTAACAACAACAACAACAACAACAAGAATAACGGTGATCTTTGTGAGAAATTATTGCAATCAATGCAAATAGTAACATCTTAATTGTTTAGGTTCAATGAGAATAAATCTCAATTAGAGTTGATTGAGGCCATACAACAACAACAACGGTATCAACAACAGTATCAACAACATCAACAATGATTACAAGAACAAATTAATTCTTTCTATTCTGCTAACTGAAATTGATGGTGCTTGAAGTGTCTTGCGAGTGTTTATCGGTAGACCACTTATCTGAAAGATCACAAGTTCTGATTTATTCAGGAATATTAACATTTCTTCCTGCTGTAGTCTCCACGGCTAGGCCACTCAGACTGTTAGAATTAGTAGCTAAATCACTCTCCTTCAAATCACAATCTACCATGATCATCATTAGCATTGTTTTATGGTGTTTTTTTTTTGTTTTTTGTTTTTGCTATGCTTGCAATGGATGGGTCAAATACAAATTTGCTGAATCAGGTTTTCTACAGCTGAATGGAAGCTCTTGTTGTTGCCAACACTCATGTATTTTTAAGCAAAGCAAATAAGTCCTCTTAATCTTTTGAACAACAAACAGCTCAATGGCCAGACATGTTTTCATGCAAGATTGCATAAAAACAAAAAAACAAAAGATACCATTATTTCTTCAACTTACAATCAGCAGGCAAATATCAAGAGAAGATCACACACACACACACATTATTATTATTATTATTATTATTATTATCATCATCATCATTTAACGTTCGCTTTCCATGCTGGCATGGGTTGGACGATTTGACTGAGGACTGGTGAACTAGATGGCTGCACCAGGCTCCAATCTGATCTGGCAGTGTTTCTACAGGTGGATGCCCTTCCTAACGCCAACCACTCCAAGAGTGTAGTGGGTGCTTTTACGTGCCACTGGCATGAGGGCCACTCAGGCGGTACTGGCAACGGCCACGCTCAAATGGTGTTTTTTACATGTCACCTGCACAGGAGCCAGTCCAGTGGCACTGGCACTGACCTTGCTCGAATGTTTTTTCACGTGCCATTGACACAAGTGCCAGTAATGCGACGCTGGTAACGATCATGCTCGAATGGTGCTTTTTATATGGCACTGGCACGGAAGCCAGACAGCTGCTCTGGCAAAGCTCACGCTCGGACGGTGCTGTTAGCGCTCCACTGGCATGTATGCCGGCCATTGAATTTGCGAATTTGATTTGATTTCCATTCCACTTGCCTCAACAGGTCTTCGCAAGCAGAGTTTAGTGTCCAGTGAAGGAAAGGTATGCATAAGTGGGCTGGTTACACCACTGGCATAGGCCACTGGTTATGGTCTCACTGGGCTTGCTGGGTCTTCTCACGCACAGCATATTTCCAAAGGTCTCGGTCACTAGTCATTGCCTCGGTGAGGCCCAATGTTCAAGCATTGGGCCTCACCAAGGCAATGACTACTGACCACCCCATCCCAATAAATGCTTTACCATTATTGCTCTCTTCAGTTTTGGGTTGAAGCCCCAATTAGCCCACTGCAGGAGCTACCTTCAAAGTCTGCACGGGGTGCAGCTTCTAAGCTAGTATATATATATATATATACATATATATATTTATATTTATATTTATATATTTGATCCTTTATATTAAACACTCAATATTTCAACTACATTCAATACTTTCTTTCATGGTGCCATCCATTTTTATTTTATTTTATTTTATATTATATATTGTATATTCCATATTCTATACCCCACATTGGTTCTGCAGGAATATAAATAAGACATAAAAAACAGACAGTGTTGGAACTCTTTTAAACAAAATAATATATTCCTCTATACACAATCATACAAAAAAACCCACCTTTTTTGTATTTATTTTTACTCGCATATACATATATATATATATATACCGGAGTAGGCACATAAAATGTGCAACAAGGTGGAAAAAAGAGTACTCAAATACCAGAGGTAGAGTAATATGCTTTATTTAAAAGCAGCAGACTCCAATCTAATTTGGTAGAGTTTCTACAGCTGGATGCCCTTCCTACGCCAACCACTCAGAGAGTGTAGTGGGTGCTTTTACGTGTCACCTGCACGAAAACGGCCACGCTCAAAATGGTGTCTTTTATATGCCACCCGCACAAGAGCCAGTCCAGGGGCACTGGCAACGATCTCGCTCGAAAACCCTACAAGGCCAGTCAGGCGGTACTGGCAATGGTAGCGCTCAGGATGGTACATCTTATGTGCCACCCGCACAAGAGCCAGTCCAGGGGCCCTGGCAACGATCTCACTTAGCTTGCCGGGTCTTCTCACGCAGAGCACATTTCCAAAGGTCTCGGTCAGTAGTCATCGCCTCGGTGAGGCCCAATGTTCGAAGGTCTTGCCTCACCACCTCAGCCCAGGTCTTCCTGGGCCTACCTCTTCCACGGGTTCCCTCAACTGTTAGGGAGTGGCACTTTTTCACGCAGCTATCCTCATTCATTCTCACCACATGTCAAAACAGCACAATCGTCTCTCTTGCACACCACTACTGATGCTTCTTATGTTCAGCTTTTCTCTCAAGATACTTACACTCTGACGGGTATGCACATTTACATTACACATCCAGCGGAGTATACTGGCTTACTCTTTTACTTGTTTCAGTCATTTGACTGCGGCCATGCTGGAGCACCGCCTTTTAGTTGAATAAATCGACCACAGGACTTATTCTTTGTAAGCCTAGTACTTATTGTATTGGTCTCTTTTACCGAACCGCTAAGTTACGGGGACGTAAACACACCAACATCGGTTGTCAAGCAATTGTGGGGAAGACAAACACAGACACACAAATACAAACATATATATATATATATATATATATATATATATACACACACATGATAGACTCCTTTCAGTTTCTCTCTACCAAATTCACTCACAAGGCTTTGGTCGGCCCAAGGTTATAGCAGAAGACAATTGCACAAGGTGCCATGCAGTGGGTTTGAACCCAGAGCCATGTTATTGGGAAGCAAGCTTCTTACTTCACAGCCACACCTATAATATACATAATGGTTCTGTGTTCCAGCCTACTGCATGGTACCTTGGACAAGTGTCTTCTACTATATAGCCCTGGGTCAATTGAACTACTGAACTACAAACCCTATCCTCACCATGTTGTAAACAAGGTGCTTTGGTAGTTGTGTATAGCCCTCTGGAGTTTCTATATACACATGTGTATATATACTGCCTACGCATGTTAAAATCCTTAGTTGTCTCAGAGATTCTGAGAAAAGGCTGAAGCTTCTGAAAGTGGGAAGATCACATACACACACACACACGCACATTTAAACACGCACACAAACACACGAACATTTAAACACACGCTCTCACACACATGAACATACACACACATATATCTGTGTGCATGTGTATGTGCATATATATGGAGGTGTAAACCAAGTAGTGTTTCCTTTTCCGTCATGTTATTTGTGTGTGTGTGTGTGTGTGTGTGTATGTATATATACATACATATATGTATACACATACACACACACACATATATATATATAAATATATATACATATATATACATATATACATACATACATATATATACATACATATATACATACATACATACATACATACACATATACATACATATATAAACTTAAGTACCATATTCACCTTGAATCTATATATATATATATATATATGTGTGTGTGTGTGTGTGTGTGTGTGTGTATGTTTATATATATATAAACATACAGATATCCTGTAATATATTAAATTATAGGATAAATTATATATGATATATATATATATACTGCTGGATGGTATCTTAGTATTTAAGTAGCTGTATATAATTACAAACAGGTGTGGAGAATGATTCGAAAAGAGACAGTCTCAAAGAAGCAAATTGGTTTCTTGCCTCTGCTGAAGGTGTGGTACCTAAAGGCGAGAAGAACTATCATGCCCACGGCATGGATGGCATCATGAAGAAGAGAGAGAGGGGGGAGAGAAGGGGAGAAGGGGGGGGGGGTAATGTGATGAACAAGGAGGAGCTGTTTAAAGAATCAGGTGAGAAGCAATAAATCTGAAAGCTCTGCCTCCCTTCTTCGTTCCACCCTTCCTCCTCTTCTACACCTCCCCGCCCCCCCCCCCCACCATTTCGAATATGATAATAAAAATTCCACATCAAACAAGGACGACAAGGGGGAGGGGGGAGGGGAGAAGGGGGAGCACAAGACATTCGCTCTGACATAGATTTATAGTCACCATAATGAACTCTACCATACTTTAAAAGCAACCGCAGGCAACGTGCGCACGTATGTATGTCAGTATGTCTGTATGAACAAGGCATGAATGAATGTTGTGTGTATATGCGTGTGTGTATGTATATCTATTATATATATATATATATATATATATATATATATATATATGTGTGTGTGTGTGTGTGTGCATATACATATATACATACATACACACACACACACACATATATATATACATATACACACACACATATGTATGTATATATATATATATATATATATATATACATACATACATTCATATAAACATACAAATATACATACATATATACATACATTCGTAGATATATACATAGAAATATACATACATATATACAAACATATATATACATATTTATACATATACATATATAAATATATATATATATATATACATCAATACTAATGTCAACTCCATTAGCTTACAGCTGTTTCTGCTATAAGAAGCTGTGCACTCAAGCCCTAAGCGAAATCATAAAATATAATAGTAGTAGTAGTAGTGGTGATGGTGGTAGTAGTAGTAGAATTAGTAGTAGTGGTGGTGGTGGTGGTGGTGGCATTAATATTAGTTGTTGTCCTCATTATCAGCATTCATTCAAGGCAGCGAGCTGGCAGAACTGTTAGCACGCTCGGTGATATGCTGAGCGGTATTTTGCCTGTGTTTACGTTCTGAGTTCAAATTCCACCAAAGTCAGCTTTTGCTTTTCATCCTTTCAGGGTCGATAAATTAAATACCAGTTGTGTACTAGGGTCGATCTAACCAACTGGCCACCTCCCCCAAAATTTCGGGCCTTGAGCCTCAAGTAGAAAAGATTATCAGTATACATTCATTCATTGATTCACTTTCCCATGCTGAGATGGAGTTAATTTGAGGCAGATTTTTCCACAGCTGGGTGGTCTTTCCAAGCAAGATGATATTTCCGCAGAAGACTTGGAAAGGAAAAACCTCCCTTGAAAGACAATGATGCACATTTACAGCCATAACTTGATGTCAAAACAAGACTACACACAAACACCCCACAACTATATACACACACACACACACACACACATATATATATATACACATATATATATATATATATATATATATATATATATATATATATATATATATATATATATAGTTGTGGGGTGTTTGTATATATATATATATATATATATGCGTACAAGAAGGGATGACCACTGGGTCGTTGATGACATCTTTCTAGCATATTGGATGTCCACTTAGTTGGTCATCCCTTCTTATACGCATGTAATACAATTTTTCTGAATTATCAGATTTTGTCTATGCTAGACCACTGGTTTTAAATTGAAATTAATATTCAATTTATCACCCTCAGTATATATATCTATATATATATATAAAAATGAAAATGTTTGTCTGTGTGTGTCTGTGTGCCGCCCTAAAACTCGAGAACTACACAACCAATTTCATTCAAGGAATCCTATGATGGATACCTTTTATGTGTTTAAATGTACACTGTATTTATATATATAGATGGTTAGTTGAGTTAGAGGTTGAATAACCATCTAAGGGATAAAAGGATTCTATACTACTGGTGTATTACCTATATTTAAACATGGGCAAAAATGTTATGCGCATAAATTATAGGTGAAGACGAGAATAAATAGGAGTTTAGCAGGAAGCAAAATTTAAAGAAAACAGAAAATGGAGATAACATTAATGAACAACAAGTGATCTGCATTAATTATTATTTATTAATAATTTACAAATAATTTACAGATGCAGTCTTTTTGTAAATTATTAATAAATAATAATTGATGAAAATCAATTGTTGTCCATCAATGTTATCTCCATTTTCTGTTTTCTTTATATAAAACAATTGCAGTGTGGAAGGTGTTTATAAGCCATTTAAAACACACAAAGACTGTTAGATTCACTTCAACATTTAAATTTAATTTGCCAAAATATTTTCGTCGCTTTGGGGCTGCGACCTATTCACTGATGAAATTCCGTGCTACATCTAACGGTTTTTTAAGTGAATCTAACAGTTTTTGTGTGTTTTAAATGGCTTATAAGCACCTTCCATGCAATTGTTTTCGTTCCAGCACACGATCTCAGATCAGGTCACTTGCTATGCAAGTACATCTCCATAATATATATATATATATATATATATATATATATATATATATGATGGGCTTCTTTCAGTTTCTATCTACTAAATCAACTTACAAGTCTTTGGTCATCCTGAAACTATAGTACAAGACACTTGGGCAAGGTGCTTCTTAAACCACACAGCCACACCTATTCCCCCCCACACCTATACATACACACACACACACACACACGCAGGCAGTCGTATCAATGTCTGAAACATCAAGATCTTCTTGAACCAAAAATTAAATTGTGTTTATCATAACACAAAAGAAACATACAACCCACCACCAATACCACCATGACCACCACTAAAAAAACCGGAGACACAAAAAGATATTGTAAATATGAAATGTAGGAAAATACCATAGAAACGACTTTTAATCCCCACCACCCCCACCACCACCACACACACAAACAAACAATGTTTTGGGTTAGTTCTTTGTTTTGTTGATCTAGTTCCATCTTGTTAGTCTGTTTAACTCTCAGACCATCTGTTGTGTCGTTCTGTCTGTCTGTCTAGCTTTTTGTCTGCATGATACTTGTCTGTCTACCTGTCTGTCAGTCAGTGTCTCTCTTTGTCTGTCTGTCTGTCTGTCCAGCTTTTTGTCTATATGATTCTTGTCTGTCTATCTGTCAGTCAGAGTCTCTCTTTGTCTGTCTGTCTGTCTGTCTCTTTTCCTACATCTGCCAATCTGGATGTCCATTGAATGAATATTGCTTCTCTGAAACATTTGACAACAGATGTTTTTCTTTTCTTTATCCCTTTCTTTCTTTTTCCCTCCAGTGAAGGAGGTGGGGTGGGAGGTGGTGGTGACATCGTGGTGGGGTGCTGGTACCAGAGACATCTTCTTCACCTCTCTACAGCTACACATTCAGTGAGCCAATAACCAAACTTAGAAACATACCCACACAACAAAAGCAACAACAGACAAGAATGAGAATGGGTTGTGTGTGTGTGTGTGTGTATGTGCCACATATGTGTGTGTGTGCCACATGTGTGCCTGCACTCACTGAGTTCAAATTTCCTGTTTTACAATGTAATGTCTCCAAACTGAAAGATGACCGATTTCCAGCTCTTGAAAAGATCTAGCTTGAAATTTGTAAAGAAAACACACACACGCACACTATGTAACTAACACACACACACATGTACACATAAGCAAACATATGTATGTGTGTGCGCACACATGAGTAAATGTGTGTGTGTGTATACATAGTTTGTTTAGGCGTATTCTATAACATGTATGCACATACATATTAATGATGATGGTGATGATATAAATATATACACACACACACACACACACATATATATATATATATATATATATATACATATAAATATATATACATATACATATATATATAAATATATATATACATATATAAATATATATATAAAAATTAATATATGACAAATTAAGTGAAGAATATGAACATGAAGAACTTTCTGGCTCATATTCTGATACCTCTTTGATCTGTTGCCTCCATCTTCTCCACTTTCCCATCTAGAGATAGGGAGTGGTGCGGGGGCAAGATAGTGCAGCTGGTGTTTGATAACCATAATTATACACACAAACACGCACGCACATATGTATGCATGTGACTATAAATATATATATATATATATATGTGTGTGTGTGTGTGTGTGTGTGTATTTGACTTCCTGTTTGATCGAATGGTGGTGAGGGATGAATTAACACCCCCTTGCTCGCTTCTCCCACACCTGTGTAAGTATTCCACCCGAACCCCAAGCACCTTAAAGTATCCCTAATCATTTCGGGGTATAACCAAGGGAGAAGTGGGTAAAATGAATTTGATAGACATGTTAAAGAATCTTGGAACTGGGCAACTAGCGCACGAAGAGAGAGAGAGGGGGAGAAGTTGAGGGAGGGAGAGAGAGAAGTCGTGGGAGGGGGAGGAGTCGAGGGAGGGGGAGAGAGAGACAAAAGAGACCCAGAAGAAAGTGATGTCGTCAAGGGATCTAATTTCATGGAAGTAATTTTGGAAGAACCTTGAAGATAAAACAAAATTCCGTTGCAAATGGGGACGGTGGGGATATTGACCTCATTGCCCCACATCTGTAAGCTTGAGTTGGGGTGCTGATAGTTGTGCGCCATATAACCCGTTAATATTTTTCATCTGTTGTGGTCATCGTTAGGATAGTCTTGATGGCCTCTGACCAAACAGATCAATGACCATGACCTATAAGTTTGTCAGAGCCAATCTGATGTGTAAAGCAGTGGATTGCGTTACCCAATCGCCACCACTGCCACCACCATCATCCTCAGCAGCACCGTCACAGTTGTTGTCGTCATCATCCTCGTTACCATCACTATTTTCACCACCATTATCAGCATCATCATCCCCACCCTCATCACATCATTATTGCTTAATGTCCACTTTTCCTTGCTTGTATGGGTCAGACAGAATTTGTTGAGGTAGATTTTCTACAGTTGGATGCCCTTCCTGTCACCAACCCTTACCTGTTTCTAAGCAAGGAGACAATTGCTCCCATTGGTCAGAAGTGTTTTTCCACTGAAGACTGGAGATGAAGGACAGTTCTCATATGATGGTCTCATACTTGAGACCTGGTCAGTAGTTGACCCTTTATGTAAAAAAAAATGTGTTACTGTCTGGGAGATATTCATGGCAGCTGAAAAGGTATTTTAACTCCAATTTCTAAATTCGGTGCATGGCTAAGCAATTAGCTGATCCCTGATTATAATTTATATATATATAGAGAGAGAGAGAGAGGTATATGATAGAATTGCTTCAATATTTCAGGGATAGTCTGAAGTATCTAAGCAACCCGGGGATAGTTGAATCCGAAAGCACTCTTGGAGATTACTTGTGTGGGTACCATCTTTGTTAGAAGGTATCCAGAGGCAGGTAATTTATCGTTTAAACCGCAGTTTATAATTATAATTAAGTGGAGAATGGAGAAACAAGCACAAAAAGCAAGTCAATTGGGCTAGTTAGCCATTGATTTAATTATGTGGAGATTATATAATGAGTCATTTACATACGTTTCAATGTGCCAAATGGTTTGGCAGATCTCTTCAGAATGTTGAGAAGTATGTTAAAGTTCATGGTGTGAGAGATAAGGAGCTGCTGGCTGGAAAGTTCCTCACTTTAAGGGTATTGTGAAAGGCCTGATTGGAGGTCCAACCTTTCGAGTTCTTTCATAGGGCCTAGAAAAACTGAAGGACCGCTGCAACAAGTGTGTGAATCTGAGAGGGGAATATGTTGAATAAAATCACAATCAACCGATCGTCCTGTATTTTCTTTTGCCCAAAGCTGGGAACCTTTCAGCACCTCCATATAGTTGCAAATGTTTACATTCTAAGTTTAGGGTCTATCGACATGCAACAAGCAATGCTCATTATACTTCTAGGACTTGATAGCATAGAGTACCAGTCAGATACTGGGGTTGAGGGAATTGTCATCATAATTGTTTCAATGTCCACTTTCCCAGGTTGGTGTGGGGGCAGATGGAATGTGCTGTGGTGGGTCTTCTTTCGCCAGACGCCCATCCTGCTTCCAACTCTCACCTGTTTCCAAAAAGAAGGTAACATTTCCCAATGGCCAGAGGTGTTTATATGCGATATAGGTGTGTGTGTGGGGGGGGGGGGCAGTATGTTTGGTGGCAGGGGTGGTTGGTGCCACATGTGGACACAGGGGTGAATTATTTAGGATTTAGGAGATGGTTAGCAGCAGGTGGAGGGAGTGGAGGGCTATGAGAGGGAGGGAGAGAGGGGAGACAGATAGAGAGTGAGGGAATGAGGGGGAGGGAGAGAGAGAGAGAGAAATAAAGAGCATTTGTAACATCACTGGCAAAAGTGGTCATGGCAAAATGTTGGTGGTGGTGGTGTGCTTATGTAGTAGTGGTGGTGGTGGTGTTAACACAATCATAATACTACTAAAAAAAAAACAAAAAAAAACAAAAGAAACAAAGTTTATATTTTTCCATATTGTTTTTTTCTGTTTATGTTTTAAAAATACTTCAGCTGGTTTCAATCAGACGATCTCACACACACACACACACACACAAACCTACAACACATATATTCATACATGTGTGCATTTATATATGCACATACACACAGACATTTAAGTATGCACAGATGTGTGTATTACACATGTATATGAACACATGAAAAGATGCATATGTATATGTGTGCGTGTAAATACACACATATATATATATATACACACACAAATGTTCACATGAATATATGCACCAACACATGTGTATATATATATATATATATATATATATATATATATATATATATATATACATATACATGCACACATACATATATACACATGCACACACACACGCACGTATATTCCCATACATAAGACAAACATATGCACAAAAATACACAATTACATAGATACATTCACATACAACATAGAACACAAACTCACACAAGAACATTATGAAATACACACACACACACACTGTATAATTATGAGAAGATAAATTGTTATATTAGCAGAAATGACTGCAGCAGTCTGACACATGTAATATCTCACATGTGGTACACATGTGTAGCTAGATGTTGGTGGCCACATGGTAGAAAGAAAGAAGGAAGTGGGGAGAGAGGAGAAGAGAGAGAGAGTGCATGTGTGTGTGTGTCTATGAATTAAACACAAGCTAACGAAGGTGCCTTTGCACGAAGTGTCTCCTAATATAGACCCATTCTGACCAAGTCTTGTGAGAAGATTTGGTAGAAAGAAACTGAAAAAAGGTGGTAAGCTGGCAGAAACGTTAGCATGCTGGGCGAAATGCTTGGCGGTATTTCGTCTGGAGTTCAAATTCCGCTGAGGTCGACTTTGCTTTTCATCCTTTCAGGGTCGATAAATTAAGTACCAGTTACGCACTGGGGTTGATGTAATCGACTTAATACTTTTGTCTGTCCTTGTTTGTCCCCTCTGTGTGTAGCCCCTGGGGGCAATAAAGAAATAAGAAACTGGAAAAAGTCCATCGTACAGTATATACATGTTTGGGTGAATGTGTGCACTTCTGTGCATGTGTGTGTGCATGAGTGTGGGTCTCCATGATTTGACATCACATGATAGTTGTAAATGAGTGTCCTTGTCATACATGTGGTGTTGTTTGTTTCCAATCTTCCACGAGAACAGATCTGGTCTGGTCTGGTCATGAGGAAACATTAACTTGCTTGGAGGCAGGTGAGGGCTGACCACAGGAGGGGCCAAAAAATATCTGCCTCAATAAATACCATTGGCCGCATGCAAACATGAAGAAGTGGGCATTAAAAAATAACGATGATATCAGGGCATAATTTGAGGGAGGTTTGGCTACTATTACTAACAAGCCATGCACAGATGTAGATGTCCCTTTAATGGTTTCGCTAGCAGAGGGACCAAAATTCATTATTTTGTAGCTTTTGTGATTTCAATACCAGCTTTCGAGATTTCAATAATGTGATTGCTTATTTTTAGAATAACATTGTAGGGTAGGTGTGAAAGGCTGGATCTGGTCAGTCTGAACATAAACCAGGTAGAATATTTGGACTGGATATAACTGGTTTAGATGCTAAAGTGTTCATAACAGAATATAAGGCCACACTTCTCATTCAATAAAAACAAACAAGATTTAACATCAACCGAAAATGTATTCCGTTCTTTAAATGTGACATTTGAGGTCATTTAGTTGGAATTTTTATATTTATTTATTTATTTACTTGTGTGTATGTGTGTGTAGGTGGAGGGAGGAGGCTGTTCTTTTTTTTTCTTGTTGTTACTGCTGTTGTTTTTCTAGTATTTTTAATTTACTACTACAAGTGACACTGTGTAATTTTCATTACTCTGACACTAAATTGACACTAATTTATAAGTGTTTGTATGTATGCGTGTGAATGTGTGGATAGGTGTGCATGTGTGTGTGTGTGTGTGTGCATACAAAATGTGAATACGTGAGAGCAATTGTCTATTTTAATTTCCCATTCTATTAAAGGTATTAAATTAATAAAGAGGTGTGTATGTGTGTCTGTGTATTTATATGCATGTATATGCTTATACATATTTATGCATGTGCATGTATACGTGTGTGTATGTCTACACATATGTATGTGTACATACACTCATATATATATATATATATATATATATATATATATTATATGTTGTATTTGTGTGTGTGTTATATGTAGTATGTGTGTATATATATATCCATACATACATATATATATATATGTATGTATGTGCATACATAATGTATGTGTTTGTGTTTATGTACTCATGTATATAAATAACCATTTTTAATATCGTTAAAATAATGGAAAAATTATTATTACTCTTTCAGTATTATATTTTAGCAGAAACACAAATTTTACTGTCATTGTGCTATTAGTAACCTGATAATAACAATAATGACATTCTAGAACACAGCAACAATAACAAATATCATTCCTATAAAGACGATGACAACAAAGATTAGGAACACTTCAAGAACAACAAAAATAACAAAGTCTCCAGCTATCATCCTTTTAGACTCATTATAGAAAATTGAAATCTTAATGAAGTTTTAGGACAGTTTTTTTTTTCTAATTTTCTTAAAATTGATTATTATATTGCTGTTTCCTTATATTTGTTACTTTGTTTCAGTTATTTTCCCACAGTTCGGCTTTTAAACATGTAGCTGCTTTGAACAAGAAAAACAAAGCAGAGCATAGGCGAGTGGGTGGTTGCCTGGTTAATGTGTTTGCTTGACAACTGTATGGTCCTGGGTTTAGTTCTGCTGAGCTGACTGGAACTTTAGGGAAATGACTTTTATTCTATTATAAGCAGTGGTTCTCAGTCAGGGTCCATGTAAGACTTTGTTGAAATTTATATGAAATGAAATGGTTTTATTTCTACAATGCACCTAATATTAAAATATGTTTTTTTATACAATTCCTAATAATCATAGGTGCAGGAATGGCTGTGTGGTAAGTAGCTTGTTTACCAACCACATGGTTACGGGTTCAGTCCCACTGCATGGCACATTGGGTAAGTGTCTTCTACTATAGCCAAAGGCTGACCAAAGCCTTGTGAGTGGATTTGGTAGACGGAGATTGAAAGAAGCCCGTCGTATATATGTATATATGTGTGTGTGTGTGTGTGTGTATGTTTGTGTGTCTGTGTTTGTCCCCCCAACATCGCTTGACAACCGATGCTGGTGTGTTTACGTCTCCGTAACTTAACGGTTCGGCAAAAGTGACCGATGGAATAGTACTAGGCTTACAAAGAATAAGTCCTGGGGTTGATTTGCTCAACTAAAAGCGGTGCTCCAGCATGGTCGCAGTCAAATGACTGAAACAAGTAAAAGAGTAAAGAAATAATCCATTTTACTTGAGTCGCAAAGCCTGAAATTTACAGGTAGGGGATCAGTTAATTACATCAACCCCAGTGCTCAGCTAGTACTTAATTTATCAACCCCAAAAAGATGAATGACAAAGGCAGAAGTCAACCTTGGTGGAATTTGAACTCAGAAGGCAATGATAGACAAAATACCAGTAGGTATTTTGTCCAGCAGGCTAATGATTCTACCTGTTTAATTCTAAAAATATAATAGGATACCTTAAACCTCAAATTGATATAGGGAGTCCATCCGATTAAAATATAAATCAAAGGGGTTTGTAGGCAGAAATTGGTTGAGAACCACTGTGTATAGCCTTGGGCTGGATTGATCCATACTTTGTGAGTGGAATTTGGTACACAGACAATGCGCATTTGAGGTGGTTTCATGGCAAATAAGTCGAAAGGTAAGCTATAAATCAGCACGAACTTTCCTGGACAACCCAATACTTTAAATATAACAAAGAATTTAGTAAAATAACTTAGTTATCATTCAGCTAGTGATAGGAACATAAATAGTTACTAAGGTTTGGTGGAAGATTTTAATTCAAAACTTATGCAAACAAGACATTTGTACTCAGAGCCAGAGCTGGTTTCAGCTGGGTTGGTAACGAAAGGGTTAATGATAGCTAAGATATTTTACCAAATTCTTTGTTATATTTGAAATGAATTGAAAGAAACACGGAGCATCTCAACAGAAATACAGTTTGAGTGGGAGGGATTTGTCAATACAATCAACCACAGTATGTCGTTGGTACTTTATTTTACCAGTCCCACAAGATGACAGGCAAAGTTGACTTTAGCTGGATTTGAACTCAGAATGCAAAGAACACGAACAACTGTTGCAAAATATTTTTACCAAGAATTCTGCCACTCTACTGCACTCGTAATCACGGTTTCTTTTATTGGTCACAAAGGGTCCAAGACATTGGGGGATGGTAAGAGGATGATAAGCAGGAAGAGTGGGGGTAGGAGTGAGGTCTCCATTGGCTTAAAAAAAATGGAGACAAAGTCAGCAACAGATCAATTTAAACTTTACACAATAGGTACAACCTAGTGTTGTGCGCGCGTGTGTGTGTATGCATGTGTGCGTGTGTACGTATGTATGTATATATATATATATATATATATATATATATATGTATATATATATATATATATGTCTATATATGTATATATATATATATATGTGTATATATATATATATGTATATATACATATATGTATATATATATATATATATATATATATATATATATATATATATATATGTATACATAAATATAAATGTACACCCACACATAATTCCCTGACCGTTCTTTTTCCTTCGTTTGCCAGTTCTCTCTTTCAAAGAGAATTAATCATTCTAGTCAGCAGAAACCAATGTTTGGTTTCCCCCCCCCCACTCTATAGAATATAAGAATAAGTAGAGAAGAGAAAACAAAACAAAACATCCCTTAGGATTATTAGCACTACAAGTCCTATCTGTTTCACATTTCTAGTTGTTATCATAACAGAGTATACAGTTGTTGGTGTTGGTGTTGTTGGTGTTGCTGTTGGTGTTGTTGGTGTTGCTGTTGGTGTTGGTTGCTGTTTTTTTTTGTTTTTTTTTGCCAGACACAAAAATACAACATAAAAGTGAAGAGGCCTGGCACGAAAGGGGGAGAAAGAGAGAGAGAGAGAGAGAGAGAGAGAGAAAGAGAGAAAGAGTGGCAAGAAGGCAGAAAAGAAAGAAGTGAAGGAAAATGGAAAAAAAAAAAAATAAATAAGGATGACAGCGGGGAAAAGAAAATGAAGAAGTAGTGGAAGAAAGGCACACCATCATCATCATCACCATCGTCATCGTCATCATCATCGTCATCATCATCATCATCATTATCATCATTGTCATGATCATATCTTTCTTTTTTCCATGCTTGCATGGGTCGGATGGATGGATGGAGTTTACGGATGCAGACTGTCTATAGCTGGATACCCTTCCTGTTGCTAACCCACACCTGCTTCCAAGCAGGGTAATGCTTCCCTGTCAATAGACATGTTTTGATAGAAATATTGGAAACAAACAACACTGCTTGTATGGAGGTGATGCTTATTTACAACCGTCACACAATGTCAAGGCAAGGGCAGACACACGCACACAATTTTACATGATAGGCTTCCCTCAGTTTCCATCTGCAAAATCCACTAACAAGGATGGAAAGTAAAAAAGGGTTCCAGAAGAAATAAAACAAGAAAGGAAGAAAGAAAGTGAGAGAGAAAGAAACATAGAAAGAAAGAAAGAAAGAAAGAAGGAAGGAAAGAAAGAGACAAAGAAAGAAAAACAGAAAGAAGGAAGGAAAGAAAGAGAGAAAGAAACATAGAAAGAAGGAAGGAAAGAAAGAAAGAAAGAAAGAAAGAGCGGCAGGAAAGAAAAGCAGAAAGGAAGAAGCACAGAAAGAGGGGAAGAATAGAAAGATAAAAAAAGAGAGGAAGGAAGAAGGAAAGAAAAGGAAGCAAAAACAAAGAAAGAAAAGATGACAAAAGACAAAAAGAAAAAAAGAAAGAAAATAACAGAAGAAAGGAAAGAAAAAAGCAACAAAAGTGAAGTGAAATAATTGTTGAAGATCTTCCCCTGTTAAGCACCCAACTTCACCAAACCCCTCTCCTACCCAACCCATGCCATTGAAAGGGGGCCTGAAGGACAGGTGAAGTAAGAAGGTAAACAATAGCAATTTAGACGTTGGTGAGGATTAAGGGGACGGCCAGGACAGCAGGACCTAACATGTCACAACAGGATTCCTTGTCTTAAATTGAATTTCTAATATTTGTTTTTATTTTAGTTTACTTTACTTGTTTCAATCATTGTGACTGCAGCCATGCTGGAGCACCGCCTTTTCGTCGAACAAATCTACCCCAGGACTTATTATTTGTAAGCCTGGTACTTATTCTATTGGCCTCTTTTGCCGAACTGCTAAGTTACAGGGATGTAAACGCACCAACATCGGTTGTCAACTGATGGTGGGGGGGGGGACAAACACAGACACACACACAAACATATATATACATACATATATATATATATATATATATATATAAATGATGGGCTTCTTTCAGTTTCCATCTACCAAATCCACTCAAGAGACATTTGTTGGCTTGAGGCTATAGTAGAAGACACTTGTCCAAGGTGCCAGGCAGTGGAACTGAACCCAGAACCATGTGGTTGAGAAGCAAGCTTCTTACCGCACTTTATTTGAAAATTGAGTCAGGGAGGATCTAACAGTAGTTGGCTTTCTTGTACTCATTTCAGTCATTAGACTACGACCATGCTGGGGCACCGCCTTGAAGAAGTTTAGTTGACCAAGGCAGTGCCTACCTTGAATAAAATAGATTGATAGCAACATTTTCCTTTTATGGCTACACGTTCTAAGTTCAAATTCCATCGACGTCGATTTTACCTTTTACCCTTTTAGGGTCACTAAAATAAAGTACTGATCGAGCACTGGGATCAATGTAACTGATTTCCCCTGAAAATTGCTGGCCTTGTGCAAAAATGTGAAATTATTATCATTAAGGTGACGAACTGGCAGTATTGTTAGCACACCGGGCGAAATGCTTAACAGTATTTCGTCTGCTGCTACGTTCTGAGTTCAAATTCTGCCGAGGTCGACTTTTGTCTTTCATCCTTTCGGGGTCGATAAATTAAGTACCAGTTATGCAATGGGGTCGATGTAATTGACTTACTCCCTGTGTCTGTCCTTGTTTGTCCCCCTCTATGTTTAGCTCCTTGTGGGCAATAAAGAAATAAGAATTGTTAGCACGCTGGACAAAATGCTTAGCGGTATTTCGTCTGCAGTTCTGTTCTGAGTTCAAGTTCCGTCAAGGTTGATGTTGCCTTTCATCCTTTCGGGGTTGATAAAATCAGTACCAATTTCGCACTGGGGTCGATGTAATTGACTACCCCCTACCCCAAATTTCAGGCCTTGTACCTATAATAGAAAGGATTCTTCTTCTTCTTCTTATTATTATTAGCTTATTGCAGTAAATCATGCTAATCTATTACGTGTTGATAATCTATGCGTATTTGTAAACATACAAACCATATAATTTTGCAGAAGAATTCGAAAAAGAAAAAATATTGTTAAAGAAACAAAAATAAGCAAAACAACACCAAAAAACATCATTACCAGAACGTTGAATTGAAACACGAAGAAAATTTGTATTCTATGTAATTAACAGGAATGATATAGGAAAGAGAATATTCAGAAATTCATTCATTTTTTTTTACTTTGTAAATTTTCTGTTAATGTTGTGATGCTAAGATACCCCAACCTTCCTGTTTATCTACCCGGCTACCCATCACCATTGCCACTGCTGCTGTCACCACCACCTAGGTCAAAGTGGTGCCATAATGACATTACATAAATATATATAAGCAGCTTAACTTCTCTCAAATCATACCTTACTGTCTTCAAGATGATAGGAAGAACATGTAAAAATAAAATACTCTCAGATACACTATATCTCAACAATAAGAAGGAATGGCCAGCGCTGGAATGTCTTTGATTCAGTTTGTCACCTAGGGCTGAAGAGATAATACCAAAAGAGAGCTACTTACTAATGAAATTATACCACTACAATCACAAGCTACTGAGGGAATTTCTGTATCTGTGGGGTTTTCAATCAGGGTCCATATGATCCATGGGAGTCCATTCAAGCAAAATAATAAATTGGGGACACAGTACTGTTTTAAGGATCCATGAAAGAATGTTACTTTGGATGTATTTATTGCAAGAAACAGCCGGGTTTCTTTCTCTAACATTTTACATAATTCAACTTACACAAGTTAATGTGGGAAAAACAAAACAGGAATTTTGAAAGAAGTTTCTATAAAACTAGTTTTTAACCATTGAATTCTATGGGTGGGGGCCACCAGAACAAAATAGTAATCAAAGGGGTTCATAGGTGAGGGGGGAAGGTGCAATGACTGGCAATAACAATATGTAAAGAAAAGGTGGTGGTGGTGGTGGATATGGTGAGACACTAGCAATGAGAGGGAAAGGAAGAGGTATGACAACCACCAAGAAAGGACAATGAGGGTGGGAGGAAGGGGGTAGAAGCGATGGTGGTGGAATAGATGCACCTAGAAAGGACAATGAGGGTGGTGATGGTAAGGATGGCTATGTGATGGTGGTAGTGGTGGTGATGATGATGACAAGGAATTTAGATGGATTGATTGTTGTAGAGTTTGTGTGTGTGTGTGTGTGTGTGAAAGTGGCGGGGAGAAAGCATGAAGATGATGGAATGAAAGGAAGATGATGATGACGACGATGATGACGACGATGATGACGATGATGACGACGATGATGATAATGATGATGATGATGAGGAGGAGGATATAGCAGTATTGCAGTCCCTGATTCAGAATAACCAGGAGGAGAGGAAAGATGTACAAAGTGACAATGACAACAGCATCAACAACAACATCCTACAACAATTGCAACAACAACAACAACAAAAAGCTACATCAGCTGCACGTTACAACAATAACAAAAAGAAGAACAACAGAAACAATAACAAAGGCCATCTCTGCAACTACACCTGTAACAACAACATCAGCTTCTCCAGCAGCCACAAATTACAATAACAACAACAACAACAACAGCCACCCTAACCCCACAAGTTATGAATGACAACAACAACAATAATAATAGCAACAACAATGATGTCTGAGACACACGGGGTGGTGGGGGTGGAGAGAGTGAGTCAGTCTGAAGAACAATTCCAAGATTGCAATATGGTTCTGTTCTTTGTAGAATTGGAGAGAGAAGAAAAAAAAGGAGAGAAATGTTCCTTCCTGAAGACCTTTCTGATATAAGGGTAGTGGCGGTGGCGGTGGTGGTGGTAGTGGTGGTGACGGTGGTGGTGGCGATGGCGGTGGTGGCGATGTTTAAGGTAGCAGTAGTGTTGATGATGGTGGTGGCAGTGATGCTGATGGTGGTGCTGATGATGTTGTGGTGGTGGTTGCATGGTGGTATGGTAGAGGCTTGGGGATGTAGTTGTGGGTGTGGTCGTGAAGGCTGTGGGTGGTGGTGCAGAGTAGGCTCATAAGAGAGGGTAGAATATGCAAGGCAAGAGAGAGCGAAATACACCAGTAACCATGATGATGGTGATTGTGATGATGAAGGTAATGATGATGGTGGTGGTGATGATGGTGGTGATGATGATGATGGTGGTGGTGATGATTCATAATCAGTAAGACGTTGCTCCGATCAAGTAGATTGGTCATGACATTCCAGCCATGACCATCACATTTTTCTCTGATGTGCACGACCACATTGCCCAGTATGGCCTGGGGGGAGGGAGGGAGGGAGAGAGAGAGAGAGATTTGGCTGCTATTTCTAGCAGATCAGATTGACAACGATGAAGACTTATAAAGAATAACATGTACAAAGGCTTGAGTGAAGAAGACAAGGAAATAAAAACATTGTTGATGTAGATGATGATGATGATGATGATGTACTAAGCAACGACAATAACAATTAGAACAGCAAGAAAAAGAGAAAGAGAGAGAGAGAGATAGAAGAGAGAGACAGAGAGAGAGATAGAAGAGAAAGAGAAAGAGATAGAAGAGTGAGAGAGAAAGAGAGAGATAGAAGAAAGAGAGAGAGAGATGACTTTGTATGTTTATGTTTAATTAGGGGCATCCAGCTGAAGAAACTCTGCCGGATCAGATTGGAGCCTGGGGCAGCCTTCTGGCTCGCCAGTCCTCAGTCAAACCGTCCAACCCATGCCAGCATGGAAAGCAGACGTTAAACGATGAGGATGATGATGATGATGATAGAAATGGTTTAAGAGATGATAAGATGGCAAGCTGGCTGAACGGTTAGCAGCATTTCCTCGTGCTTTTACATCCCGAGTTCAAATTCCACGGGGGTTGACTTTATTGTTCATCCTTGTGGGGTTGATAAATTAAATAGTTTAACACTGAGGCTGTTCCGTCTTAAGGCATGGGTGCACCAGACTGTTGCCTGTGAGCCTCATGGCCCTACGGGCCCTGATTATGTTCTGTGTTTGCTACGGGGCACAGTGCATTGATTTGCCCAGGGGCCCACAATACTGCTATGACAGCCCTAGTGATGACGCAAAGTCAGACTTACAGTTTATTTTTAACTTTTATCTTTTACTTGTTTCAGTCAGTGGACTGTGGCCATGCTGGGGCACCCCCTTGGAGAGGGTTAGTCAACTAAATCAACCTAAATACTAATTAAAAAAAAAAAATCTAATACTTATTTTATGAGTATCTTTTTAGCCAAATTACTATGGCACAGGGATGTAAACAAACCAACCCCTATTGTCAAGCAGTAGGGGGACAAACACAGAGACACATACATAAACATATAACAGGCTTCCTCACAGTTTCCACATACCAAATTTACTCACAAGGCATTGGTTGGCTTGGGGCAATAATACAAGACACATGCCCAAGGTGCTGTGCAGTGGGACTGAACCTGAGACCACAAGGTTGCAAAAAAAGCAAGCTTCTTAAAGCCACACAACCATGTCTATGCAAGATTGTTCTTTTATTCTTTTATTTGTTTGTCATTTGACTGTGGCCATGCTGGAGCACCACCTTTAGTCGAGCAAATCAACTCCCAGGACTTATTCTTTGTAAGCCTAGTACTTATTCTATCAGTCTCTTTTGCTGAACTATTAAGTTACAGGGACGTAAACACACCAACATCGGTTGTCAAGCGATGTTGAGGGGGGACAAACACAGAACACAAACATATACACACACATACATACATATATATATATATATATATATATATATATATATACGACAGGCTTCTTTCAGTTTCCGTCTACCAAATCCACTCACAAGGCTTTGGTTGGCCCAAGGTTATAGAAGAAGACACTTGCCCAAGGTGCCAAGCAATGGGAATGAACCCAGAACCAAGTGGTTGGTAAGCAAGCTACTTACCACACATCCACTCCTGTGCCTATGATCCACTCTGTTATTTTCACATCTATTTGACAACTGGTGTTGGTTTGTTTACATCTATGGAAGCTAGAGGTTTGGCAAAACTAGACCAATAATATAAGTATTGGACTTGAAAAAGGGAAAGAAAAACATAAGTACTGTTTGGCAGAAAATGCCCTTCCAGGCAGGTTGCTCCAGCTTGGCAACAGTCTAATGACTGTCACAAGCGAAAAGACAAAGAGACAAAGAATCTGGTAATAACTGCAGTGATGATGATGATGACGATGATTATGAAGATGATGATGATGACAATGACAGTGATGATGATGATTATGATACTGATGGTGATGATGATTATGATGGAATAATGCTGGTGATAATGATGATGATGGTGGTGGTGATGACAATGATGATGGTGATGATGATGGAATGATGACGATGATGATGATGATGATAATGGAATGACACTGGTGATAACGATGATGATGATGATGGAATGATGATGACAGCGATGATGCTGATGTTGACACTTGTGGTAGCAGTAGTGGTGACAAGAGGCCAAACGGATGACAATAGTCACATTTAGGATTTTAATATTTGAGGGGAGGGGCAGGTGGGGAGGGGTCGTGATTTTATATTTTTTTCATTTTTCAATTTTCTAGTTATGATTAAAAAAAAGGAACAGAGAGAGAGAGAGAGAGAGAGAGAGGGGGGGAGCTGGATGAGAGAGAAAGACAGGGGTGATGGCAGAGGTGGAGATAATGGTTGGGGCTATTTTTTTTTCTTTTTTATTTAGAAATTTTTTTTTCTTTAAAATTTCTTTTTTTTTTAAAGAAATGAGTCTTCAGATACCGGAATTTTATGACAAAAGCACCTTCCTAACCAGCAGACATTCTATGGTATTCACCCCTCCCTCCCTTCTCACCACATCCCCCTCTCCTGGCTTGTCCTTGCACCTAACCAATTCCACTTCAACCTCCTACCCCAGTTCTTGCATTGCCAACCTCACCGAAATCTTCCTTCCTCCTTTACCCCTCCTCCTCTTCTTCCTCCTCTTCCGCCATATCTGCTATCCTCCCACCCCACCCGCCGCGTCCATCCCCTCACCCCCACCTTTTTACCATCGCTCACTACAAGCAGCCAACCCACCCCTTACAGGCATTCGTACGCGTGCATACGCGTATATACAAATATGTACGTAGATATACGTACGTGCACATGCGGCGGTTATTGCATAGTTTTATGCATTCCCAGCCAATGCATAGTGGATGACGATGATGATGATGATTGAGGTGATGATGATGCTGATGGTGGTGAGGCAAGAAGATGAAAATGAGGATAATAGCAGCATTGATGTGCTGATAACAACAACGATGTCAACAATAATGCAACCCCCCCCCCCAAAAAAAAACGAATAAAACAAACAAAAACAAAAATAAAAATTGATAACAAATATGATAATGATTATAATCATTGTTAGTAACATCATCATTATCCTCATCATCAATAACAACAATAATAACAACAACAATAATAATAACAATAATAATATTAATAATAATAATAATAATGATAATAATAATGATAATAATAATAATAATGATGATAATAATAATAATAATAA
>NC_142934.1:111941913-111949413 GCF_046866305.1 Octopus bimaculoides | reverse complement strand
ATATATATATATATACACAATAGTGTCTGATTTCATGCTGTGGAGATACAATAATTTGGCATGTTGCATAAATCTGCCAAATGAAACTATTTGTAGCCATTTTTAAAATTCTGTATATTAACCCCCTCTCACATTCTCTCTCTCTCTCTGTCTCACACACACACGCACACACAATGAGCTTCTGAACAGTTTCTAGTTCCAAAATTCATTCACAAGATACTGATTTGCTCAGGGCTATAGAAAAAGACATTTTCCCAAGGTGCTGCGCAGTGAGACTGAACCCAAAGTCATGTCATTGCAACATGCATTTCTTGACCACACAACCATACCTACAGCAATCCACCTAGCCATCTATCTGTGTGTGTGTGTGTGTGTGTGTGAGTGAGTGCATATATGTATTTTTGTGCGTGAGCACATGAGTAAGTATATGCGTATATCTACTTGGTATGAAGACATGCATGTGTGCATATATTTATATATGTGTGAGTAAACATGTATGCATCCATACATGTTTGTAAGTATAAATGTATATCTATTTCCAAGTACACATGTATACAAATAAGAACGGCTGCATACATTTTGTATGCATGTTCGTGTATGTAGGTATACATATGCATATATATATCATATATACGCACACACATATATCTATGTAAAGTACATATGTATGCCTGTAAGTGTATATATATATATGTATATGCATATATATATATATGTGTGTGTGTGTATATATATATGTGTGTATATATATATATATGTATATATATATATATATATATATATATATATATATATATATATATATATTATATATATGTATATAAATATGTGTATATATATATGTTTATATGTATATATGTATATATATATGTATGTATATATGTATATATGTATATATGTATATATATATATATATATATATATATATATACACTGAAATAGAATAGTGAGTGGAATGTGTATATAAATATATATATATATATATATATATATATATATATATATATATAAATGAGTGTGTATGTGTGTGAGTGTTAGTGTGGTAAAAATTAAAAAAAATTCTCCAGTAAGAGCGATGTGCATTAATGAAAGAAATCAACAGAAATAAAATGAAATAATAAAACAATAAAACAAACACAAATTCCTCCATTCCCTTATCCAACCCTGCCGACCACTCCCTTCCACCCCATATTTTTACCAAAAGGTTCAAGGAATCAAATCATTCAGAATCCAAGAAATCATTCTTTTCTAAGAGTAGATTCCCAAGAATGAAGATAAAAGGCCGGAAACATTGGATAGAGAGACATATTTACGGCCAGTTCATATAATTTGGTAATGGAATAAATACATATATATACTTATATATATATGTGTGTATATATGTATAAATATGTATATATGCATAAATATGTATATATATGTGTGTGTGTGTATGTGTATATATATATGTACATATAAGTTAGAATAAGTAAGGTTTAGCATTTTTTAAACCCCACTCTTTTCTCTCTCTCTCTCTCTCTCTCTCTGTACCTGATATTGTCCAACACACCACTGCCACCACCACCACCATCACCGCCACCATCATCATCATACTGCTATAAATAATCATTTTTTTTTCCTCTTTCCCTAAGATGATGACAATGTGGTGTGTTTTCAGTTATTCTCAATAATGTTGTTTTGTTTCATATATATGTGTATATGTATATGTGTGTGCGTGTGTGTGTGTGTGTGTATTTTTGTAGAATTGTGTATATGTATGTAACCACCCCCATCCTCCCTATATACACATTATATTTCATGATGAACTTAGGAGGTGTTGGGAGAGATAGGGGAGAAAAGAACTCAAATACCCTTCTCTTCCTCCTTATCCCTTCCTTCCCCCCCACCCGACCACCAAACCCAAACAGAGCGAAAGAGAGGAGGAGAGAGAAAGAGGGGGAGAAAGTATAGCTAGCTAGCTAGATAGAGAGAGAGAGAGAGAGAACGCAACCACCAACCACAATAACACAAAAGTTTAAGTAAATGAAGAATTATGGATACACGCAGTAGTAAGAAGAATTATGGACAGAAGAAGTAAAAATAGAAAAGAATTATGGACAAACAACAACAATAATAATAATAATAAAGAGGAGGCTGTGGAGAGGGAGGAAGAGGAGGAGGAAAGGAAGAAACCAAAAGCCAATCGGCCATTGTTCCAACATCTTTATAGACAAGATATAAGATATTAACAAATGGAAAACATTAAAACGAAAGTGAAAGTACAACATACAGGAGAACATGTGAGTAGTATAGAATGTATAATACTTTCTAATATAGGCACAAGGCCTGAAATGTTTTTCTTTTGGGTGGGGGGTGTAGTCGATTACATCCACCCAGTATTCAACTGGTATTTATTTTATTGACTCTAAAAGGATGAAAGGCAAAGTTGTCCTCGGTGGAATTTGAACTCAAAACATAAAGTGTATTGTGTAAGTGTTGTGTACAATATAAGTGTAGTGTGGTAGACAGTGTATAGTCCAGTACACTGTAGGTTAATGTAAGTGTAATTGTACAGTGTAGGAAGTTGCAAATACTGTAGTGTATATGTGAGTGTGCGTGTGTGTGTGTATATATGTGTGTGTGTGTGTATATATGTGTGTGCGTGTATATATGTGTGTGTGTATGTGTGTGTGTGTGTATATATGTGTGTGTGCGTGTATATATGTGTGTGTGTGTGTGTATATGTGTGTGTGTGTGTGTGCGAGTGTAGTTGTGGCTGTTTGGTAAGAAGTCTGCTTCCCAACTAGATGGTTTGGGGTTCAGTCCCACTGCACGGTATCTTGGGCAAGTGTCTTTTTGTCATAGCTTTGGGCTGACAAAAGCCATGTAAGCAGATTTGGTAGATGGAAACTGAAGAAAGCCCATTAAATACACACACACGCACGCACACATGTATGTGTGCATATGTATTGTGTGTGTGTGTATATATATATATATATACATATATATATTTATATATCCATCATCGTTGTCATTTAACGTCCACCTTCCATGCTGGCATGGGTTGGACGGTTTGGCAGGGGCTGGCCAGGAAGGGGCCTGCACCAGACTTCTGGGTCTGCTTTGGCAGGGATTTTATGGCTGGATGCCCTTCCTAACACCAACCACTCGGCAGAGTGATGTTTGCTGTTGTGTTTGTTCCCCAACCACCTCTTGACGAGTGTTGGTTTGTTTACATCCTTGTAACTTAGCAGTTTGTTAAAAGAGACTGGTAAAATAAGTAGCAGATTTAAAAACAGTAAATATTGGGGTGAGGGGTGGGGTGATTTGTTTGACTAAACCCTTGAAAGTGATGCCCTAGCATGGCCACAGTCCAATGAGTGAAAAAAGTAAACTATATAAGCACAGGAATGGCTGTCTGGTAAGTAGCTTGCTTACCAACCACATGGTTCCAGGTTCAGTCCCACTGCGTGGCATCTTGGGCAAGTGTCTTCTACTATAGCCTCGGGCCAACCAAAGCCTTGTAAGTGGATTTGGTAGACGGAAACTGAAAGAAGCCTGTCGTATACATGTATAGGTATATATATGTATGTTTGTCCCCCCAACTGATGCTGGTGTGTTTACGTCACCGTAATTTAGCAGTTCGGCAAAAAGAGATGGATAGAATAAGTACTAGGCTTACAAAGAATAAGCCCTGGGGTCGATTTGCTCGACTAAAGGCGGTGCTCCAGCATGGCCACAGTCAAATGACTGAAACAAGTAAGAGTAAAAGAGAGTATATAAGCCATATGTGTGTGTGTGTGTGCGTATGTTTATATTGTTAGTAGAGTGTAATATATAGAAAGAACCGAGGTCATTTGCGAAGAGGGTCTTTGGAAATGGTTCTTCCTAGTTATTTGCAGAATATCAGAGGCTGTAGAGAGGATTGGTAGACCAAGAGAAGAGAGGGGGAGGAGAAATGGTAATCTATCAGAGACGGGGTGGGTGAGCATGGAAGAAACAGAGGAGAGAAGTGAGAGAGAGAGACAGAGAGAGAGGTGGAGAGCCAAGAACAGGAGAGAAAATATCTAAAATGCCACAGAAGAACATTATGTAAAAACAAAAGTGAAAACAAAAACAATACCAGTAACCTAAAAAAAAATAGTATATAATGCAAAAACAATGCAAAAAAACACACTTGATGTTGAAGCAATGAAAACAAAAGTATTTCTGAATATAGTGGATAAAGAATTTGTGAGTGGTACACGCATTATATGGGTACATGTGTGTGTATGTGTAAGTTTGTGTATGTGTATATGTATGTGTGTTTGTGTTTGTGTATGTGCTTAAAAAAAAGAGCAGTAAAGGGATAAAATAAAACAACCTCTCCCCACCACTAACTGTTACATATTTAAAAGGGTGTTCCATTAATATGGTTTCATTTTGATTGTCCCCTATGCAATATCAAGATAGGTTTTATGCGTGTGTGTGTGTGTGTGTGTCAATATGTATGCATGTACGTATGTGTGCGTGTATGTGTGTATGTATGTATGTATACGCTCATATCCTTTATAAACATAACTCTATCTATGTCTACCTATCTATACATATGTATACATTACATATGCATGCATATATATACACACACATACATATACCTACACATAATATATATTGTAAAACTACATACAAAAATGCATATATATATATATATATATATATACATATATATAAATGCATAGATATGTATATATATATACACACACACACACACATAAATATACACATACACATATATAATACGTACACACACATATACTTACATATATACGCATATATAAGCTCATACAAATGCAAATGTATATATATGAATATATATACATGAGTACACATATATATATGTGTGTGTGTGTGTGTGTGTGTGAATGTATAAATAAACATTTATGAATGGTGATGAGGGAGGTCAGAGGTAAAGTAGTAAAGTATGTTATGTCATTCAAAATACAGATTCAACATCAGAAAAAGACAATACATAATGGATACACACACACACACACACACACATATATATACACACACATTTTTGGTATATCTGTATGGAAAAATACCGATTGATTTAGTGTTAGGTTTTTTAAAAACTTTAGCTTGTGAAATATTGTTTTGATTTAATAAAACAGAAATATTATACACACACACACATACACACACTCACACACACATGCATGCATGCACACACACACACATATGTATATACTTATACACACACACACAGATATGCACATACAGAAACATACATAGATATACATGTGTATGTGTATACATATATTGTATATATATATATATATATGCAGATAACATACATACATACAGAAACTTAACATAGAAAAATATATACATATGTACACACACAACAATATATAAAAACATATATACACACTTGAATACATCCCTCTGCAAAGACATACATACCATCATCCAACACACACACACACACACACATATATATATATATATATATTTACATATACGCTCATAAAAATATATATATACACATACAACATTGATACTCTCTCTCTCTCTTTCTATATATATATATATATATATATATATATATATACACACACACTCAACACTAATATATAGCAACATTTAAGTTGATATTGGTGTAATTTAATATTTAATTCATCAATACTTCTAATTGCTTTCTCACTGAGAAACAAAAAAGTAGAAAGAAAAAAAACAACAAAAACAAGACAAAACAAACAAGAAAACTGAATATTTAATTAAGTAACAATTTAATTTAGATGGAACAGCTCCCTTCTAACTAAGATGGTTCGTCTGATAGCTTGAGTTCAATCCTACTGCTCAGCACCTTGTGTATGAATCATCTCAGTTCAGCCTAGAGGCGATCGATGGCAGCAATGTGATTGATAACAGAGTTGTCAGAAAACTGTTTAGATTACATTAATAGTACAAACGTCTGTTGAATAAACAGCAATTTACACTAAAATTCCTATGGTTGGTAGTTCCAGTCATCAAACAACTGGAAGGCATTTTTAATATATATTTTCTATATATATATGTAATGTATATTTTTAATTTTTTAGTTACTCTTTTTACTCTTTTACTTGTTTCAGTCTTTTGACTGTGGCCATGCTGGAGCACCACCTTTAGTCAAGCAAATCGACCCCAGGACTTATTCTTTGGAAGCCTAGTACTTATTCTATCGGTCTCTTTTGCGAACCGCTAAGTTACGGGGACATAAACACACCAGCATCGGTTGTCAAGTGATGTTGGGGGGGACAAACACAGACATACAAACACATACACACATACATATATATATACATATATACGACAGGCTTCTTCCAGTTTCCGTCTACCAAATCCACTCACAAGGCTTTGGTCGGCCCGAGGCTATAGTAGAAGACACTTGCCCAAGATGCCACACAGTGGGACTGAACCCGGGACCATGTGGTTGGTAAGCAAGCTACTTATCACACAGCCACTCCTACGCCTTGTTTTAGTTTTTTTTTTTTTTTGAACAGCAGCCATGTTGGGGACACTGCTTCGAAGAATTTTAGTCGAATGAAACAACCCATGTAATGGAAAGGATAATTGACCGGGCGGGAGAAAGGGAGACATTGCGAAGGGACCAGACATTAAGGGACACGAGATGACGTCACACTGGCGAGCAACGGGTTCAAGTTGGCCTCTTTCTTAAACGGTCTGTGAGTGAGGCTAGTTGTGTGCTGCTAGTAGTTTATGTGTGGTGGTCGTGGCTGGCAAGGAATTGGCAGAGTCAACACATGATTACAACTGAATGATTTGGTTATTTTCATTTATGCGCCCTTTTAAAGCCTAGCCAGGCTTACGGGCCCGGTTTCGCAGTTTCTATGGCAAATGTGTTCCCCTCAAGAAACAGGAAGAAAGAGTGAGAGAAAGTTGGGGGCGAAAGAGTACAACAGGGGTCGCCACCACCCCCTGTTGGAGCCTCGTGGAGCTTTAGGTGTTTTCGCTCAATAAACACACACAACGCCAGGTCTGGGAATCGAAACCACGATCTTCCAACGGTGAGTCCGCTGCCCTAACCACTGGGCCATTGCGCCTCCACAATGATTCGGCTGGTTGTCCCTTATTGCAGCTTGAGGTTAGAGCAACTTTATTTTGTGCCTTTAAACCCAAAACCCCTGGACGTCTTTCATTTTGACCCCTTCGCAGTCAGATTATTCTGTCCAATGTGATCCTTATTTCTTCAAATTGTTTTACTCGTGGCTGTGTGGTATGTAGTTTGCTTATGAACCGCATGGTTCCGGGTTCAGTCCCACTGCATGGCACCGTGGGCAAGTGTCTTCTACTATAGTGCCGGGCCGACCAATGCCTTGTGAGTGGATTTGGTAGACGGAAACTGAAAGAAGCCCGTCATATGTACGTGTGTGTATATGTTTGTACCCCAAACATCGCTTGACGACCGATGCTGGTGTGTTTACATCCCCGTAACATAGCGGTTCGGCAAAAGAGACCGATAGAATAAGTACTAGG
>NC_142934.1:111906913-111936913 GCF_046866305.1 Octopus bimaculoides | reverse complement strand
GTGTGTGTAAGTATATGTATGTATGAATATATATGCATGTATATATTGCTAGGTGGCCTGTTGGTTGGTCTGTCAGATAGTAAGGAGAACAATAGGTCAAGATGGGCAAGAACAACAACAAGGACAACAACAACAAGGACAATAACCTAATGTACCATGTCTAGGAATGAGAGATATAAGAGAGAAAATTTGGTGGTCTGGAAAATGTAACATTCTGACAAGAAGCATGTCTGTTTTGGTATTTGAGACCAGACAGACAGACAACATATATTACAGTATATATATGTCTGTGTGTGTGTGTGTGTGTGTGTGTGTGTATGAAAGAGAGAGAAAGGGAGAGAAACAGATAGAACAGGGACCTCCAGCTATACCACCATCACCTCCTTGCTTCCTGGAGCCCAAAGACTGCGGTGGTATGTGACATGCTAGATATATCAACGAAATCTTCCTCAATTCAAACTGTCTTAACACAAGGGGCATGTTGGATAATGTGGGTTTTGTGGGTGGGGGTGGGGGTTCCCTACGCATAGGAATTAATAGTGGATGGTCATGACTGGAGCGTCTGTGACTGAAGACAGATTAAATGACTACCGTCTCCGAGAGAAAACTTAAACAACAATCAATTTACTTTCACCATTTTTCCAAGCTCTATGTATACTCTTTACTCTCTTTTACTCTTTTACTTGTTTCAGTCATTTGACTGCGGCCATGCTGGAGCACCGCCTTTAGTCAAGCAAATTGACCCCAGGTCTTATTCCTTGTAAGTCTAGTACTTATTCTATCGGTCTCTTTTGCCGAGCCGCTACGTTATGGGGACAAACACACATATATATACATATATACGACGGGTTTCTTTCAGTTTCCATCTACCAAATCCACTCACAAGGCTTTGGTCAGCTCAAGGCTATAGTAGAAGGCACTTGCCCAAGGTGCCACACAGAGGGACTGAACCTGGAACCATGTGGTTGGTAAGCAAGCTACTTACCACACAGCCACTCCTACGTATGTGTAAATAAATATATATTTGTATAGTGTGCATACGTGTGTGTATATAAATATTATACACCCATATATCTTTTATCCTTTGCTTGTTTCAGCCATTAGACTGTGGCCATGCTGGAGCACACCTTTGAAGAATTTTAGTCAGTGTGTGTGTGTAGTGCATAATATGTATCTGTGTATGAGGGGAGAAGACATAGCTAAGAAAGGGAGAAATAAGCCATTTTGTGTGTGTGTGTGTGTATGTAGAAGGAGGTGGTGTCAGAAGTTTGGTGAGGGGGTTATTTTAATGACCCCTACCAGAATGAGTGCATTGAGCAAGATGTATATAGTACATACAATAACATCACAAATGGTTTGGAGGGAAGGAGAGAGAGAGAGAGAGAGAGAGAGAGGGGGGAAGTTTACCCCAACAAACAGTAGTCTATGAGACCCAAGATTTACAACTCTCCAATTTCTGAAGGGTCCCTCATAAATTTTCTAAGGTGGCAGGCATGGTATACAGTAAGGATTTTTCTAAAGGTGACATAGCAAAGCAGAGCAAAAGAGAAAGAAAACAGACCATAAGAGACATTAGGGAGCACCAATATTATCATCATCATCATCATCATCATGTCTGTTTTTTTAAATATTTTTGTTGTTTTTGTTATCAGTGTAAACATTCTTCCTACCACCATGACCATCACCCATGGCAACTGCTTTTGTTTTTGTAATTTGTACTTTATAAATGGGTTCCATCAGCTATCCAATACCCTTAGAGTAACTAAAAAAGAAAAAAATTGGATAAATATAAAAAAATGGCAGAATTGTCAGAGCTTGGCACTGAATATACCATGTGTGATGAGGTGGGGGTAGGGGGTTATTTAGTTTAGTATTTTTATTATTATAATTACAATCTCTGCCAAAGTGAACTTTGTGTTTTTGATGAAATAAGGCAAGAGTCAAGTGCTGGGGTTTTTGAATTAAAATGCTGACTCCTGCTCTCAAATTCAAGACTTGGGCCAATGTCAGAAACAAGTGACTTGGCAGAATTGTTTGTGTGGACAAAATGCTTTGTAGCTTTTTTTTTTGGTTCTTTACTTTCTGAGTTCAAAGACTGCTAAGGTCAACTTTGTGTTCATCTGAAAGGATGAAAGGCAACTAGCCAACAAGCAAGCAAGCAAACAAGCAACCAATCAATCCACCCACAACTAACTAATCCACAACTGACCAATCATTGAACCCACAGCCAATTAACCAACCAACCAACCAATCCACAACCCACCAACCAATCATTGAACCTACAGCCAATTCACCAACCAACCAACCAATCCACAACCCACCAACCAATCATTGAACCTACAGCCTATTCACCAACCAACCAATCCACAAACAACCCATAACCAATTCACCAACCAACCCATAACTAATTCACCAACAATCCACAGCCAATTCACCAATCAACCAACTAATCCACAACCCACCAACCAACCAATCCACAAACAACCCATAACTAATTCACCAACCAACCCACAGCCAATTCACCAACCAATCATCAAACCTACAGCCAATTCACCAACCAACCAATCCACAAACAACTCACAACCAACCAACCCATAACCAATTCACCAACCAATCCACAGCCAATTCACCAACCAACCAACCAATCATCGAACCTACAGCCAATTCATCATCCAACCAACCAATCCACAACCAACCAATCATCTACTCCACAGCCAATTCATCAACCAACCAACCAATCCACAAACAACCCATAACCAATTCACCATCCAACTCTCAGCCAATTCACCAACCACACAATCCACAAGCCCCCAACCAACCAGCCCGCTGCCAATTTACCAAGCAACCAACACACTGATCTATAAAATATTTACTTTCAAAGGTTATGCCCAGTGAAACATGAATCAAAGAGAGACTTGTAAAGGAGGCTGGATGCAGATAGAACTTCTCTTTCCTTTCTCTTATGAATACAAAATAACTTCCATATTAATCTCTCTACAAGACTGTCCACAATGTTATGGCATTATCCTGCTCTGGGCCCATCTAATTTCTTTTTCATTAGCAAGTTTCTATTACAATTTCTTCTCTCATCTGTCTTCTCTGTTCTGTTACCGACAGCACAAACTTCTTGGAAAGAATACAGACACGGAATATCTTTAAAATGCAGGCAATTGATGTGTAGTTATTGAGTAACGATTAGTTTAGTTATTGAGTAACGATGATGATATCCGCAGCAAGAATAAAACCGTACACTTGTATGTACACGCTATAATAACGCTGTTCTTGTGCTCTCTTGTGTTATGATTACGTATGCAGATGAATGTATGTGGAGAAAGAATACTAAATTTCTTCTGTGGTATATATAGTATATAAATATATAGGTGTGCATGTATGTGTGTGTGTATATATGTGTGTGTATGGACGTATATATAGTTATATATCGATTAGCATAACCGCACACATACTTATATATCTATTAATATATGAGAGAGAGAGAGAGAGAGAGAGGGGAGTGAGAGAGAGAGGGGAGTAAGAGAGAAAGATTAGAAAAGAGAAAGAGAAAGATAGAGAGAGGAAGAGAAAGAGTAAGAAAGGGAGAGAGAGAAAAAGAAAGAAAAGGAGAAAGAGAGAGAAAAAGAGAAAGATAGTGAGTGAGAGAGAGAGAGAGGCAGACACATTCACACATGTGTATATATAAAAGTGTAATATATATAAATTATGCATACAAACACACACACACACACATACGTGTGCATAAATATACACAAGGTACAATATACATACATATTTATCCATCTACACACACACACACACACATACATATATGAGAAAGAGAACGAGAGACAGAGATAAAGAGGAAAAGAGTGACCACCCCATCAGACAAGTATATATGAAATCTGTTATACACAAATCACATCAGCAAACACACACGTGTATACACAAACACACACAAAACATCACAATCGACTCAACCCAACGTTTTTTTTTATGTTCTCTTAAACACGCATCCACCCCCACACTCACAAATGACAACCAATTATTATCATCATTATCATTATTATTAATACTATTATTATTATTATTATCGATATTATTATTATTATTGTTGTGGTTGTTAATGATGTTGTTGATCTATAAAAGATCTTCAACCATTAGAGAGAGAGAGAGAGAGAGAGAGAGAGAGAGAGAGAGAGAGAATGTAGGGCGGTGGTGAAAAAGGGAGACAAATATCTAAGGTGGTGTTGTTACAAAGAGGGATGGTGGTAGGTGTGTAGTGGGAAGGGGGAAAAGGGTGAGTGGAAGATGTTGCTGCTGCTGCGGTCGGTGTTGCCGTGGTGACTGCTGGTGCCGTTAAATGGAAGAAAGATTCCATCAAATTGGGTATATATATATATATATATATATATATATATATACCCACCTGCCCCACCCCACCCCCACCAATGCACATCCCACATCTTATTAAATGTCTTTCTTTCATACACACACACGCACATATATACATATACACAGATATATACACATATATACATACACATCTATACATTTAAATACATATATATATATACACACATATACGTATACAAATATATATATATATATATATATATATATATATATATGCTTACGCACACATCATACACAAATATACTTATATATATAAATGTGTGTATGTGTGTGTGTGTGTGTGTGTGTGTGTGTGTAATAGATCTTGTTATTATTATCTTATTCATAACAATGTCATTTTACAGCAATTAAACCAATGTTGATGTTGCTGTTGTTATTGCAGATGGTGATAGTAATAGAGACGAGAGCAGCAACGGTGGTGATGTGGACACACACACACACACACACACACACACACACACACGTTCAACACATACAGGTTTGACTAGGACAATGATGCTGCCAATGGTGGTTCTGCAGAATAATGGTGGAATGTATAGACAACAACTATAAAGATGAAGATGATGACAGTGGTGGTGGTGATGATGATGATGATGGTGATGATGACGATGACGGTAGTGGTGACGATGGTGATGACACTGATGAGATGGTGAGACAACAATCATAAAGCTGATGAAAATCATGATGACGACAATGGAGTTTCTGGCGAAGGTGACAAAGATTTTGGTTAGAAGGCTACCAAAACGCCCTCTGGCAGTGGCTTCGGACATCAACAAGATTGCAGGCATGTTTCTGATCCTTATACAATTCTATACATTAATTAATTCATCTTCGTTGGACTATTTTTCTAAAGGACCAATCACTATTTAACAGAACAATCAAGGTTTAATGATTGGCACATTTGAGCTTTCAGGAATGCCCACAGAAGTAGATTTTAGTCAAGTAGGTGCAGGCGTGGCTTTGTGGAAAGAACTTTGCTTCCCAACCATATGGCTTTGGGTTCAGTCCCACTCTGTGGCTCCTTGGGCAAGTGTCTTCTATAATAATAAATGCCAAAATGAATTTCTGTGTGTCAGTGTGTCACACTTTGACCACCCTCTCTTACTATTCAATGATACTTCTTCTACTCCTATTTCTGGGGTGAATAATAGTAGGTACTAGTAATTATTTAATCAACCCCGAAAGGATGAAAGGCAAAGTCGACCTCAGCAGAATTTGAACACAGAACGTAACGGCAGACGAAATACTGCCAAGCATTTCGCCCGGCATGCTAACGATTCTGCCAGCTCGCTGCCTTATATTTTTCATTTCACGCGGATAGCCACGCTCTTCATCGACAGACGAGCTGAGTGATCTCCCGTCTCTTCTACTTACCAATTCAAGATGCTAAATTGGTGATTCTCTAACTTTTTCTGGCTCCCTTCCTCTTGGTTTTAAGGCCACATTCCTAGTGCTCCCTCTGCCCCCTCACAATCACAGACATGGACCATTTTTGCAGCAAATTCAAAACAACAGTATTTCATGAATAAAGCTTAACCAAATTAAGCCTTTATTTTGTTCCTTTTTCTTTTTTTTTTTTACATTCATTGCCTCATTTCAGTCACTCCACTATCGCCTCATTTTTCTTCAGCATCTCCCTGGATCTTTCTGCCCACTTTGAAACCACTGTGCTAAATGATGATGATGGTACGGGAGAAGTGGCTGATAGAATAGATACCAAACTTGAAAAATAATTACTGGGGTCAGTTTGCTTGACTAACCCTGTCAAGGTGGTGCCCCAGCATGGCCACAGTCCATTGACTGAAACAAGTAAAAGATAAAACAAAATTGAACCACGTAGTTTGAGGGAGATTTCATGCACTATTTCTAGTGGGTCGAGCAAACTAAGTAGGGGCTCTCTTGTTGACCCCAAAGGCTATTTGTCTGATGGTGGTGGTGGTGGAGATGCTTGCTAAAGGGAATGAATGGAGGGTGGGGGGATTCTACAAAGAACATAGAACAAACAAAAAAAACAAAAAGAAAATAAAAAAAAAACAGGTTAACTAGTTACTATACCTGCAACAGGTAAAAATAAAGTAATTAGGAATCAGTGAGACAGACACATAACCTGTCCCCGATCTGAGTGGAAGCCAACCAATGAAAATTTAGGGCATCCATCAGATCAACCCAAGGAAATTCCTTACCCAGTTTTGTGGGGATGTTAATAATTTGTGTCACTGAATCTGACAAAGTTGCTATGATCTACTACTACTACTACTACTACTACTGCTGCTGCTGCTGCTACTACTACTACTAGGTAGATCTCTGAAATGTTTGTAGTCTCACATGAATAAATCTCCTCCGCTCACCACCTTGGCCGTTTGTTGTAGTAGACAACACGAATCCAAGGAGACCGAGCAGAGCTAGCGCCACCTGTACCAGGCGTGACTAAGGTGACTAGAGCAGCAAAATGAATGAATGCACTCAGGCGGAAACTACTGGTTGATTCCTATCAGCAGCGGTCTGTTGGTTCTAGAGTTGGGCGTATACATATAAATATAAAAGTATATATACACATATATATATGTGTGTGTGTATATATATATATATATTTTGGGTGACAGGTCAGAGGGTGATAACATCTCTCATTTGTGATGAAATGGGACAATATATACATCTGTACACACTAACACACACATGCATTTATATATAAATAGTATATATATACATATATATATATATATAGAGAGAGAGATATAGATATGCATATATATATATATATATATATATATATATATACATATATATATATATATATATATGCATATCTATATATACATACATATACACATGTATATACATATATATATGCATATTTATATAGACATGTATACGTATATGTGTGTATGCACACTTACATACACACATCTATACATTCATTTCTATCTATGCCTCTCTCTCTCCTTCTCTCTTCCTCCGCCCCTCCCCTCTGTGTATGTCTGAATGTATGGAAGTATGACTGATTTCAAGGCAACACTAAATACCGAAATAGGAAAGCACTATAATACCTATAAAATTCTGTGTTCTTTTGCATCCTTTTCCATTGTTTTTTCTTTTTTTCTTCTTATTCTCCGCTATATAGTAATTCGACTTAGTATTTACCACAGTGTTTACTCAGACGGAATTTATTGAGGCGAACTGTCAACGGCTGGATGCTCTTCCTGTTGCCAGCCCTCATCAGTTTCCGAGTAAGATGAGTTTCCCAATGATCAGATGTGTTTTCAAGGAAGATTGGAAATGTAGGAGACTGCTTGTTGACAGTGACACTCGTTTGCCAAAACAAGGAGACAGTGATACACAAATACACACACCACCACCACCACCACCACCACCATCATCATCATCATTTAGCATCTGCTTTCCATGCTGGCATGGGTTAGACAGTTTGACTGGAATTGGTAAGCCGAAGAGCTGCACCAAGTCCCAATCTGATCTGGCAGAGTTTCTACAGCTGGATGCCCTTCCTAACACCAACCACGCAGAGAGTGTAGTGGGTGCTTTTTATGTGTCACCAGCACAGGGGCCAGAGAGGAAGCCCTGGCATTGATCACATTCAGATAGGGCTTTTTACGTGCCACCAGCATGGGAGCCGGTCAGGCAGCCCACATATGTTTATATATGCATGCGACAAGCTTCTTTCAGTTTTGGTCTACCAGATCTAGGGTTTGGTTGGCCCATGGTTATAGTGGAAGACACTTGCTCAAGGTGCCAAGTGTCCTCTACTATAGTCCGAGAAGAACAAAGAAAATATGACCAGATTCCACATTCTAAATGAACAATAGCTCAAAAGGGGATACATAGTGAGGAATATCGGTAAATCAGAGCTAATATCTTACTCAATGCCATCACCACCACCACTATCATGCCACCACTATCAGCACTGTCACCACCACCGCCACCCCACCATCACTAACGTCATCCCCATTACCAGCACCACCAAGTGGCATCCGGCAGAAAGAGAATTAGAAAACTGATGATAAAAGCAGAATAGGGAAAAATGCAAATGTATAAAATGAAGAAGATGGGGGGGGGGATGTAGAAAGACGAAGAGGATAAAATACAAAGAAAAAATAAAAGAAAAGAAAAAAACAAAGCAAAATTGATTACATATTTACAAATGAGATAAGATCTGTTATAATAATGAAGGGAAGACGGTCCCTTGTTGTGTGTAAGTACAAAGATATTTCTGACATGTTGAAAGACACAGAAATACTGGTTGGTGTATATTATAAGCTGGTTGTGAAAGACTTTTAGGTATGTTTAGTGTGTAACACAAATATAGGTAGCTTGAGGTAGTTGGTATGTAGGTAGACATAGACACATAGACAGACATGTGCACATATAAATGTGTGCGTGCACACACATACGCGCAAATGGGTTGACATTTAGATAATTAGATGTAACGAAGGCTAGCGAACCAGACATTTGTACTGAAGAATTACATTACATATGTGTGTGTGTGTGTGTGTATAGTGAAAGAGAAAGAGAGTGAGAGAGAGAGAGAGAGAGAAACAGACAGAGAGACAGATAGATTGACAAGATAGACAGACATATGTATATAGATAGATAAATAGATAGAGGGATAGATAGATAGAAAGATAGATAGATAGATAGAGGGATAGATAAATAGATAAATAGATAGATAGATAGATAAATAGATAGAGGGATAGATAGATAGAAAGATAGATAGATAGATAGAGGGATAGATAGATACATTTCTTTTATTAGCCACACAGGGCTCAACGAAGATGGGACAAATACAATGTAGAGCTTTTCTTTTTGGGAGGGGGAAGGAAGGAAAAAAAAAAAAAAAAAAAAAAAAAAAAAAAAAAATTGGTGGTGTCGATCAAAAGGGATCGTAGGAAGGGAAAAAGGGGCAGTTCGATCAAAAGGGATCGAAAAAAAAAGAAAAGGAAAGGCCGATCAATAGGGATCGTGTATCACACAGTAATGTTCTCGTGTAAAAAGAGGGGAGGACAGTTTAGGTTTAGCCGTGGAAGGAAAAGCCCACGGAAAAGACCACGGTAACCTTGGTCAATATTCTCATTGAAGAAACTATAACAGTAAGTGACTCTCTTTTGCCTTTTTGTTTTTGTTTTTTTTCTTGTTCATAGGGTTATGCTCAAGATGGCTCCGTCGTTCACACGTGCCATCCTTGCTACATTCACCCATCTTTTTTTGAAGCATTCACTAGACAAGACTTCCCTTTCTACTCTCAACTTCCTCTTCAGGTGATACTTGAAGAAGTTGATGAGAGATTGCCCAGAGAGGAAAGTCTTTGTCTCTAGACCTTTCAGACGCGTCCACCATACACATTCTTTCGCCATAGCCACAAGTACGATGAAAATAGCTCTTCCTTCCCGTTTAAAGGAAGGAGGCGCGACAATATTCACGATAGACTCGGCTGATAGACCGACTCGTCCCACACGCGATAGCAGTTGTTCGACGTAAGCCCACAGCTCGGAAATGGTGGGACAGATAGATAGATAGATAGATAGATAGATAGATAGATAGATAGATAAATAGATAGAGGGATAGATAGATAGATATTTAGATAGATAGATAGATAAACAGACAAACAGATAACGGAAAGTTAGACAAGATAGATAGATGCATAGATAGATATATAGATAGATACATAGATAAATAGAGAGATGAGGTAAGATAAACAGACAGACAAGATAGATATAGATA
The DNA here is from genome assembly GCF_046866305.1 of Octopus bimaculoides. Lineage (NCBI taxonomy): Eukaryota > Metazoa > Mollusca > Cephalopoda > Octopoda > Octopodidae > Octopus > Octopus bimaculoides. The sequence continues at coordinate 111,926,773 of NC_142934.1, read as the reverse complement.
GACAAACAGGTAAACAGTTCAACTTGATAGATAGATAGATAGAAAGACAGATAGAGAGGTAGAGATAAATAAATTTGATACACAGAAAGATAGATGCTGGAAAAACACAAGTATTCCAGCATATATTTCAGATATATAAATAAATGAATGAATTCTACATTATAGGTATACATACATACATTATATATATATATATATATATATATATATATATATATATATATATATATATATATATATATATATATATATATATATTTATATATATATATGTATGTATGTATCTGTGTATGTATATTAGAGAGGGTTGTTAATGACAACACTGGTGATGGGACAGAAAGCAGGGTAAAAATCTGTAAGATTATATTTAGAAAAGAAAAAGAAGAGGTTATGGCAGTAGTAGTGTGAGGAGAAAGATAGAGAGAGAGAGAGAGAGAGTAAGGTTGTCGTAGTAGTAGGGAGAGAGAAAATTAGACAAAGAAGAAGTAATAGTGGTAGGAGGAGTGAAGTCGAGAAAGAATAAAGACATACACAAATATATATATATATATGTATATATATATATATATACACACACACAGATAGATAGACAGAGAGAGAGAGAAGAGAGAGAGAGAGAGAGAGAGAGAGAGAGAGAGAGAGAGAGAGAGAGAGAGTAGTGAGAAAAGAAAAATGAGAGGAAAATCATGATATTCTTCGTGATAATAATGGCAGCAATAAATACAGCAATAATAATAATAATAATAATAATAATAATAATAATAACTGCAACAACAGCAATAAAAGAGAGAAACTACATACATAGATACAGACTACACATACAGTGTATATATGTGATATATATATGTATATAATAATGTGTGTAACTATGTGAGTGTATGTGTGTGTGTATATACATGTATATGTAAATATATGTGCATATATATGTGTGTATGTATGTATATTTGTATCTGTGATGTGTGTTTAAAAATATGTATATATTATTTATGTGGATGTATGTATGTGTGTATGTATGTATATATATATATATATTGTGTATGTATATGTTTGTATTTGGATATATGTATACACACAGACACACACACACACATGCGTGTGTGTGCGCTTTACACATTTTTTCCTGGTGATCTCCGAAGAAAATACAAAAAATAAAGCCATAAAAAAAAGAAGCAAAAGGAAAAAGAAAACCCATACAACACACACACACACACTTACACAGTAACAGCCACATGCACACACACATACACAATAACAAACACACACATGTATAAATGCATATACAAAGAGAACTACACACACACACATACACGCACACAAACTGGGACAGAGAGATACGCAGAGGGACAAAGGCACAGGAGAACATTAAACGAACGAACACACACACACACACAGACATACACACACACACACACACACAAAACAGAAAAATAAATAAAAACGTATTCTATGTTCTTTGTGAAGATATCTGAAGGAAATAAAGATATTCCTCAATTGTTCGGTTATTTGTTCAACTAATAAACAGAAAGCATTAATAAACTTACTTCTAACAAAGTTTTAATGGCTGCGGTCGCTCCCCACCCGCTACAGGAACACAGCGTCCCACCCACCCACCCCACATTCCACTTCTGAAGGCAGAAGGATACACACATACACATTATACACACACACACACACACACATATACATATAGGCACCGGCATGGCTGTGTGGGAAGAAGCTTGCTTCTCAACCATATGGTTCCAGGTTCAGTCCCACTGCATGGCACCTTGGCCAAGTCTCTTCTACTATAACCTCAGGCCGACGAAAACCTTGTGAGTGGATTTGGTAGATGGAAACTAAACGAAGCCTGTCGTATATATTTATATATGTGTGTGTGTGTGTGTGTGTGTGTGTGTGTGTGTGTGTGTGTGCGTGTGTGTCTTTGTTTGTCTACCCATCCCCCATCACCACTTGACAACCAGTGTTGGTGTGTTTATATCCCTGTAACCTAGCGGTTCAGTAAAAGAGACTGATAGAATAAGTACTAATACTAGGTTTGGAAAAATAAGTCCTGGGGTTGATGTATTCGACTAAAACCTCAACAAAGCAGTGCTCCAGCATGGCCAATCAAATGACTGAAACAAATAAAAGAATATATACATACATATATATATATATATATAAAAGAATATATATATGTATATATATATATATATATAGGAAAATGAAAGGAAAATGAAAAAATTTTCCTATTATTTCTCCACGTGCGGTTAACACAACCCCGCTATTTACTGACTTATATATACACTCTCTGAGTGGTTGGCGTTAGGAAGGGCATCCAGCTGTAGAAACTCTGCCAAATCAGACTGGAGCCTGGTGTTGCCATCCGGTTTCACCAGTCCTCAGTCAAATCGTCCAACCCAAGCTAGCATGGAAAGCGGACGTTAAACGATGATGATGATGATGATGATGATGATATATATATATATATATATATATAAAAGAATATATATATATACATTTGGCTGAAACCCATAAATAAATAAATAAATATATATATATAGGTACAAGCATGGTGTGTGATAAGAAGTTTGCTTCTCAACAAGATGACTTTAATTTCAGTTCCATACCTTGGGCAAGTTTCTTCTATTATATAACCTTGGGCTGATCAAAGCTTTGCAAATAAATGTGGTAGATGGAAACAGAAAGAAGCCTATCATATGTGTATATATATATATATATAGATAGATATATGTATATATATATATATGGGGGGGGGGAGTGAAATTTATAGAAAAACAAAAGATGAAGACATGTGTAGGAACAACAAGTAAGTGTATTAGTTTGACACTTGGGAAAAATGAAAAAACCTTTTACGTTTCGAGCCTATGCTCTTCAACAGAAAGGAAAATGAGGAAATAAAGAGAGAGAGAATGAAAAAAAACTTGTAGATTTCTGCGGTCCTGCCTGAATTTCCTATTCTTTGGACTTGCATTTCTGAACCACTTCCTGAACTTTCAGCACCTCTCCTCATCCACACACCAGCACTCCACCCGGATTGCCAATGGATCTACTGACTCTACTTTCACGGATTTCACTGTATATGTATATATGTGTGTGTGTGTGTGTGTGTGTCTTTGTGTAGGTGTCTGTCCTCCACTTGACAACTGGTGTTTCCCCACCATAATGTAGCGGTTCAATAAGAGAGACCAATAGGATGAATACTGGGATTGATTTATTTAACTAAAACTTCTTTAGAGGTACTGCCCCAGCATGACCATAGCCTAATGACTGCAGCAAGTAAAAAAAAAAAAAAAACGAAGCTAAAATTAAGATACATACACAAACAAGCACATAGGAACAAAACAAGAAGGGTAAAGTAGTACTGGAATACCAGAGGTAGAGCAAACAGTATTTTACATATAACTCTATTTATGGATGTTCAATGCAAGAATGATGTATTTTGCACTCAGCAGGACAATTTGGAGTATTTGCTTATGTCTTTTACACTACAGGTGCAAACCTTGCTTAGATTCAGTTTTCTATTCACTTGTCCAAAGTAGATAAAATAATGCACCTGTAGTATATAATAAAGCACTTGTATAGAAATAAAACATAGTAAGTACTGGATGCATTTGAGACATGAAGAGAATTATAATGGAAGAAGACTATATTTTATATTGTAAAGTAAGAAATATATTCGTTTATTGTGAATTCATGTATGCTGCTGATATATAAAAAAGAATGTTGTGGATTTGATAATATTGACAATTAATTTTGCAGATCTAGAATCCATTCTGCAAGAAAATAATGAAGCTTTGGAAATAATAAGAATGTGTGTGCGTGTGTGTGTGTGTGTGTGTGTGTGTGTGTACAATGAATCTGTGTGAGTATGTATGTGGTATTGTAACACAAAACATTATGTATTTTTATGTGAAAATCTTCAAATTATACAAATATTGATATTATTTCACACCAGTAAATAGTTTCTAGATAAATTCAGATGACATGATGATTAAAAGAAAAAAAATAAATAGATAAAACTGAGAAAGATGAATGATAGCTAGATAAATAGATAATACCATCAGAAAGACAGAAGATAAAGAGGATAAGAGAAACATACTTGGGGAGATGGGATTGAAAAATGTGAAAGAAAAATTAATTATAACTCCAAAAATAAATGCTGTATATACATACTCGTCGTCATCATCATCATCGTCATTTAATGTCTGTTGTCCATGTTGGCACAAGTTGAATGGTTTGAATAGGGCTGACATGCTCGAAGGCTGTACCAGACTCTAGTCTGATTTGGCATGGTTTCTATGGCTGGATGCCCTTCCTAACGCCAACCACTCCAAGAGTGTAATGGGTGCTTTTATGTGCCATTTGCATGACACCAGTATTTGCCATGATTACGATTTCACTTGGCTTGATGGGTCATCTCAAACATGGAATAATGCCAAAGGTCTTGGTCATTTGTCATTGCCTCCATGAGGCTCAACACTCAAAAGGAGCTTTTCATGTACCACAGGCATCGGCCACCTTGCTGCCATGAGGCTCAACACTCGAAGGATGTTTTTTACGCGTCACCGGCACAGGTGCCATTTATGTGACACCAGCATCGTCCATGACTACAATTTCACTTGGCTTGACAGGTCTTAGCACAGCATATCACCAAAGGTCTCAGTCACTAGTCATTGCCTCTGTGTGGCCCCAAGTTTGAAGATCATGCTTCACCACCTCGTCCCATGTCTTCCTGGGGTTACCTCGACCACAGGTTCTCTCCACAGTTAGAGACCAGCACTCCTTTACACAGCCGTCCTTGTCCATACACATCACATGACCGTACAAGCGCAGTTGTCTCTCTTGCACACACCACATCTGATGCCTCTTATGCCCAACTTTTCTCTCAAGATGTGACAAGAAAGGCATCCTACTGTGGTGAATTTTGTCCAACCCATACAAGCATGGAAAAGTGGACATTAAAACAATGATGATGTACATTGTTGTTAATATACACGAGTATACATGCAAAACCATGGGTTCAATTCCTAGATTGGGTGGTGTGTTGTGTTTTTGAGCAAAACATTTTATTTCATGTTACTCTGTGATCACTTCATCATGTAGCACACTTTGCACCTGTACAGGTAATATCCGTTTGACGAGGGAACCTGCTAATGTCGTGTTATTGTGTTTACATCACCGTAACGTAGCAGTTTGGCAAAAGTAACTGACAGAAGAAGTACAAGTACTGGGTTAATTCATTTGACTAAAATTCTTCAAGGTGGTGCCCCAGCATGGCCACAATCAAATGACTAAAACAAGTAAAAAGTAAAAGATGGCGGTGATAATGGTGGTGGTGGTGATGGAGGTGTTGATGATGATGATGACAACGATGATGGAACACACACACACACACACACAAACCACACCTCTATGCTTTTGGTGAAAGAATTTGTTCAGGATGCCTTCCTTCCCCCGTCTCCACCAATTTTAATTTGAATCTATTTAAATTCATTTAATTTAAACTCATAACAACTGCTATGATGATGATGGGCTTCCAAGACCCAGTATGTCACCTTCGCTGACAATAGATAATGATGTCACCAAAGACATCGTCTTTTTTCCAGAAAGCTGCTAATAGTATCGTATGACCTAAAATTAAAAAATAATGGGATTTGTGGCAAAAACGAAGAACAAAACACCCCCAATAAAAAACAAAGACATAATAATAATAATAATAATAATAATAATAATAATAATAGTAATAATAATAATAATAATAATAATAATAATAATAATAATAATATACAATTAATTTGTGTTTTTGGTTCGAGTTGCATTTTTCCCTTTTGTTATTAACAAAAAATATTTTTTCAAACTAAATATGCATTAAAAGAATTCCGAGTTATTTTGGAGGAGATTGGGGAGGTGGGGCAAATGTAGAGGAGGATGGGAGGTGGTGGATATTCGGAAGGAGAGAGAACCTAATTGTTATTATCATTGTTGCTGTTGTTGTTGTTGTTGTTATCAGTAGCTGCAAGGAGGGGGAAGGATTTGAAGACAATAGAATCAGTGGGACCTACATTGTTCTTGATGATGATAATGATGATGATGATGATTACTATTATTATTGTTATTATTATTATGGTAGTGACAGTTGCGATGACAATAATAGGCACAATGTCAGGAATGGTTAGAATGACGATGGCAATGACGATGACGATGACGATGGCAATGACGATGACGATGACGATGACAATGATGATGATGTTGGTGACAAACAAGATGACTGTTACAATGATGAAATTTAGTAAAAATGGTACTCATATCCTGCTGCTAGAATGAATTTAGATTACTACTACTACTACTACTACTACTACTACTACAACAAGGAAAATTACAACCCTACTCTAGGTGAGGAGGGGTCACAGATACATTTCAGAAGGAAAGGGGGAAAGAGATGCAGGGGGGGGGTAGGGTGTTGACATACTTGCTAACCCTGCTAAATGTTTCCCTTTTTGTCTGTCTGTGTGTCTATCTGTCTGTCTCTCTTTCTCAATCCAAACCCCGTCTTTAAAGACTAAATCATCCAGAATGGAACACAGGGGGCCCCTGAGGGGTTGGTGGGGGTTGGGCAAGAGGATGATTTGAAACTATAATCTTGTTAACTGAAATAATGATTCCTTAATTAGGCATGGAGCATTAAGAATCATTTGTGAATGAGGACGGAGGGGGGCAGGGAGAGGAGAGTTGAAGGAGTGAGGGGTGACCAAAGTTGCGTGGAGAGGCACATGGCTTAGTGGTTAGGGTGTTGGACTCGTGATCTTAAGATTGTGGTTCGATTCCTGGACCAGGTGATGCATTGGGTTCTTGAGCAAGGCACTTCATTTCCCATTGCGGCAGTCCAGCTCGGCTGGCAAAAATGAGTAATCCTGTTATGGGTCAGTGTCCCATCCGGGTGGGGGAATCTATACGCCACGAAACTGGGGAACTGGTCCTTGTGAGTTGATGATCGACTCGTGACCTAAATTGGTGTTGCTGTTGTGGTTGCTATTCAACCCCAGGTCAATTCTCTTCAATGACATTTGCAGCTGTGACAGCAAACAAAAAATAAATAAATAAAAAAAAAGGGTAAAGATCCTTTCTCAAGTCATAGTGACTCATAAGGGCCTGGTTTTCATGGTTTTCATGGCGTATTTATTTCTCACCTGGACGGGATGCCGGTCTGTCGCAGGTTTACACATTTTTGCCAGCTGAGTGAACTGAAACAACGTGAAATGAAGTGTTTTGCTCAAGAATACAATGCGTCACCCGGTCCAGGAATCAAAACCACAATCCTACAATCATGAGTCCAACACCTTAACCACTAAGCCATGTGTCTCCACAGCTGTGATAGTCTCAAGATCAATTACCAGCTATTAAATCGAGTGACCATTTCAGAAAACTTGGTCCTTAATCCTTTAGCATTTAGATTATCCTGTCAACTGTAATGCTTATTTATTCACATTGCTTTGAGTTGATCCTGCATTATCTCATAGCTTTCGGATTTCAGGATGACATTTTAGGGTAGGTGTGAGAGGCCAGATCTGGTCAGTCTGAGCATAAAACAGGTAGAATATTTGGACTGGATATGGCTGGCTTAAATGCTAAATCAGGAGTCTTGACCATTTTTTATCAATGGATTCCTTTGATTAATTATTCAATCCTGGTGGACCCCGACCCCAGCCATTCAATGTTTAAAAACTAGTTTTACAGAAACACAGGAAGTAAAGGGTTTGAGTAAGAACATTTTCAGTGAAAACACAAACTATTTGCTTACAGTTGGCCATCAAAATCCTCTGACAACCATACAACCATCTCCTTGTGGATCTTTAACCTTCCCCAGCATAAATTGCAGATTCAGATTCTTTGAGGACAATACTTTTTTGTAGACTTGCGTTTCTGAACCACTTCCTGAACTTTCAGCACCTCTCCTCATCCACACACCAGCACTCCACCCGGATTACCAATGGATCTACTGACTCTACTTTCACGGATTTCACTGTATATGTATATATATGTGTGTGTGTGTGTGTCTTTGTGTAGGTGTTTGTCCTCCACTTGACAACTGGTGTTTTCCCCCAATAACGTAGCGGTTCAGTAAGAGAGACCAATAGGATGAATACTGGGACTGATTTATTTAACTAAAACTTCTTTAGAGGTACTGCCCCAGCATGACCATAGCCTAATGACTGCAGCAAGTAAAAAAAAAAAAAAAAAAAAAAAAAAAAAAACGAAGCTAAAATTAAGATACATACACAAACAAGCACATAGGTACAAAACAAGGAGGGAAAAGTATGTCATCATCATCATTTAACTTCCATTTTCTATGCTGGCATGGGTGGGTGGTCTGACAGAGGCTGGCTAAGCAAAAGACAGCACCATGCTTCAATGCCTGTTTTGGTAGGGATTTTAAGACTAAAACAAAAAACAGACAGTGAAGCATGTGAAGAACAGTGTACAATATTGCAGTGGTGTTCATGGCTGAGCGATACACACCACAGCTCAGGTAAATAAGGCCACCCAAAGGTCGCGAGTTCAGTCCCCACTGAAGGCAGCATTTCAAAGACAGCAGGAGGACACCTCGGAGTCATGACCTAGGTGTTCCCAGCTCCCTTAGAGGTGCCAGGAATTAATGGGGCCAAAATATTTACTCGATGGAGTTCTTCCTCTGAAGATTTCTCCTGCTGTCCGCTCATCCCATTAGGAAGCTGACACTTATTTAGCAGTGAGTATGACCTCTAAACAGAATGACATCATCATCATCGTCATCATCATCATCGTTATCATCATCGTCATCATCATCTTTATCATCACCGTTATCATCATCATCATCATCTTTATCAACTAAGTAAGGTGGAGGCAAGCACATACAAACATAGCAAACCCACAGAGCTTGGGTAATCCAAAAACAATGTGTTAGCTTGTGTGTGGTTACTCTATCAGCTAGAAATAACAGCTAGATGGGTCCCTTTGAAATCATACCACACCATCTTAGAAAAGAATAGATTGGATAACGAGGTTTCGGTTCACTGCTCAAAGGGAAAAAGACAGGATGGTCACAGCTGGAGTGTCTTTGATCATAGGCCTGTTTGATCAGAGATGACCTGAGGTGAAACAACAAGCTGGACACACATGATCACTCTCTCTCTCTCTCTCTCTCATGCACGCATAAAGGACACACTCACATGTATACATAACGCAATGAGAACACTGAACATCACGATTATCACCACCACCACCACCTCCACCACCACCACCACCACCACCTCCACCACCACCACCACCACCTCCACCACCACCACCACCACCACCACCATCATTTAAAGGGAAATCAGCATAGATACACACATGAAAACAATCACACACACACACTCACACACGGACACAGAAAATAAAAACACACACATTTGCACGTAAACACAAACATGGACACAGACACAGAATCACACACACACACAAGCAGTCATTCTCCCTCACACACACACGCACATATAGAGACATACATATACATACAGACACACACATGTACAAACACACAAACATATACAGACATACATACAGAGACATACACACACACACATACGTGTAGAGACACACATATGCACAGTGATGCGGAAACACACACACACACAAGTTACCACATCACTGCTTCAATTCATTGTCCGTAAGTCTTCAAATTTATTTATCAATCCCAACACGAAGTTTATGAAAATCTTTAAATTATTGAAGCCAAAAACAACAACAACATCAACAATGCTATACGCACACACACACACATTTGCACACATATAAACACATCATTAGGCAATGTTCATTTAAGTCACTAGATTTTAAGATTTGTTTCACATCACATTACACACACACACACACATATATAGTATACATATACATACGTGTGGACACATATACACACATACAAAATGCACATACACACAAATGCACATCCATATATGTACACTTGCACATACATACACACATCATTAAACAATGTTCATTTAGTCACTAAGTTTTAAAAATTGCTACACATCACCGCACACACACACACGCAAGTATACACAGTACACACACACATATGTGTGTATATATATATACACACACACGCACATACAAACAGACAGACAGACAGATGGAGATCTCAAGCAGGAGATGAAAGAGATTACAAGAGTAATGGAGATGCCATTAGTTGAGTTCACTTTCTCCGGAAGTTTCTATTGTCTTGGAGTAAAGTGAAGAAGAGTCGTTATGAGAGGGTGTGGGGAGTGTGTGTTATGGGAGTGGGTACGTGTTGGGGGGGGGGGCAGGTGTGGAGGAGGTGAAGGTTTCGAGGTAGCGCCACCCCACAATGATTTCTAGATGGAATTCTCCAAGAAGACAGGATATTGTTTTAGGAGAGGAAGTGGATGATGAGTAAAAGGTGATTAAGAACTGGAATGAGAAATTGAGTAAAGCGGAGACACAGACTAACAGACAGACAAATATAGATGGATAAACAGACGTACACAAAACAGATAGATACAGATATATGTGTGGATAGATGGATAGACAGACCGACAGATGGATAGATGCATTGATGGGTAGGTGGATAAATAAATAAATGGATGGATGTTTGGATGGATAGGGTAAGAGAGGATGGGACTGATAGATAGACAGACAGACAGATAGACAGATAGACAGATAGATAGATAAATACACAGACAGATCAATTGATAGATAGACAGAGAGATAGATAGATAGACAGAATGATAAATATGTACATAGAGGATTGATGACTGGATGGATATATAGATAGATAGATAGATAAGATAGACAGGCAGAGAGACAGACAGACAGACATATAGATAGATAGATGGATAGATAGATGGACAGATAGACAGACATATGTATATAGATAGATAGATAGATAGATAGATAGATAGATAGATAGATAGATAACTAGAAAGATGTATAGATGAATGGATAGATGGATAAAGAGATAGACAGACAAATATTCAGACGGATAAACATAGAGCCAGACAGATAGACATAGAGATGGACAGATGGGTAGATAGACATAGATAAATATATACACACAAACAAACAAACAGCCAGACAGGTAGATAAATCAACAGCTATACAGATAATGATAGATATATAGACACTACTAAATAGACAGGTATATAATTAGATAGAGCTAGCTCGGTGGATAGATGATAAGTTGATAGATTAAAGAAGAGAGAGAGGCAGAAAACAGAGACAGACTGCCAGCTAGTGTGTGCAATATATATATATATATGTGTGTGTGTGTGTGTGTGTGTGTGTGTGTGTGTATGTATGTATGTATATAAAAGTTAGTGTACATTTATACACAAAGAGGTAAGCCATTAGCAGGTTGCCTAACAAACTAGAAAGAACAGTCAAAAAGTCCAAACCACAGATAAATTATTTTATTTGCTAATTAAAGTTTGAAACTTTAATTAGCAGGTGTAGGAACAATAAGCAGGTGTATTAATTTAACGCTTGGGAAGAATGGAAAAGTCTTTTATGTTTCGAGCCTGTGCTCTTCAGCAGAAAGGATTAAGAGAAAAAAAAAAAAAAAAACGGAGAGTATAAAAAAAAAATGGAGAGAGAAAAAAATGTGTAGGGATTAACAGTTCAATGTGAGATATAATATATATAAGGTGCAGATAAAGTTGTGTGGTAAGAAGTTTGCTTCCCAACCACATGGTTCCAGGTTCAGTCTCACTGCGTGACACCTTGGGCAAGAAACTTCTACTATAGCCTTGGGCTGACCAAAGCCTTGTGAGTGGGTTCAGTAGATGGAAACTGAAAGAAGCCAGTTGTATATATGTGTATATATATATATCTATGTGCGTGTGTCTCTGTGTTTGTTCCCCGACCACCACTCGACAAATGGTACTGGTTTGTTTACATTCCAGTAACTTAGAAAGTTTGGCCAAGGTAACTGCTGGAATAAGCACCAGGCTTAAAAAATAAAGTCCTGGGGTTGATTTGTTTGACTAAAATTCTTCAAGGTGGTGCTCCAGCAGGGCCACAGTCAAATAACTAAAACAAATAAAAGATAAAAGATACAAGATAAAACAGAAAATGCCTTTCAGATTGACTGAATGAAGACAAAAGCGAAGGAGAGAGAGAAATGAACGAAATAGTTGCCATTTGTGAAAACATTTAAATGAATATTTTTGAAGATAATTGAAAGAATTAGGGTAGAGAAGGAGAAAAGGGGAAATAAGAAAACAAATGGAAAGATACCCCTAAAATTCCACCCTGAACTTTTTGATAAAAGGGGAAAGAAAAACAAATTTAATAGTTAAAATTTATAATTTTTGGTGGGAGTTAACAAAATTTGGAATGTTGTTCATGTGTATTATGGTGTGTGTGTGTGTGTGTGTGTGAGCCTGAAGTTATACTGGAAGACACCGAAGATGCTGTGTAATGAGACTGAACTCAAAACCATGCAGTTTCAAAGTGAGCTTCTTACCACAAGGCCATATGTCATAATGATGATGATGATGATGTGTGTGTGGTTGAATGCCCTTCCTAATGCCAACCACTTTACAAAGTATACAACATGCTTTTTACATGACACCAGTGCTTATATATATATATATATATATATATATATATATATATATATATTATATATAATCCAAGAGAGTTAGGGGTTGAGGATCTAACCCAATAAGGGATAATATCTATCCAATATACTGCTGGGAGGGTAACCAATTATTGTTACACTCGTGTTATACCAAGTGCAATAAATGGGAGCAGGTAAAAGGGGGTAATTTTACCCTAAATTTATATAGCAATGAGAAAATGGAGGAGAATATGTGGTAGCCCTTGCAGATAATGTATTCCGTTGATTAAACTGTTTATTTTATAACTAAATTGACAGTTATAAAATAAACAGATTAATCAACGGAATACATTGTCTGCAAGTCGAAGGGTACCGCATATTCTCCTCCATTTTCTCATTGATATATATATATATATATATATATATATATATATATACACACACACATATATGTGAAGACACATGGCTTAGTGGCTAGGGTATTTGGCTTGCGATTGCAGGGTCGTGAGTTTGATTCCCAGTGGCATGTTGTGTCCTTGAGCAAGACACTTTATTTCATGTTGGTCCAGTCCACTCAGCTGGTATCCATTAATTCCCTTTAAAATTCGAAAAATAATTCTGTTGTATAACAGTTGTACCACTTGCAGCCAACAGTTATCCTTCAGCAAAATGGTGCACCGTCCCAGTGGGGATTGAGTGCTCAAGGGTTTCTTAATCAAAGTTTACCAAAACCAGAGGACTGGAAGAAGTGGTCCAGTTTATGTAACACACACACATTATGGTTCTCCTTCAGTTTCTGTCCACTAAACCCACTTACAAAGGCTTTTGTGGCTGGTGTGGGGCTATTGTAGCAGACACTTGCCCAAGGTGCTACGCAGTGGGACTGAACCTGAAACCACATGGCTGGGAATCAAACATCTTAACCACATGGCCATGCCTGGTGATGGTCTCAGACCAGTAATGTGTGAGCGTGCGCCTGTGTGTGTATGTAGCATGTGTGTATATGTGTACATATGCGTGATTATATGTACACGCACAGTCAAGCACACAGGCAAATGCACACATATACTTCACACAATATACTTAGATCCTACACGCAGATACACACACACACAGGCATGTACCTTCTTGAAAGTTTAAATAGAAATTCAATTAATGTAAAACAAGATATTTTCCGCATTAATAATAACAACAAGAAGAACAAGAACAACAACAACACACCAGACAGAGAGACAGACAGGCAGAGACACAAACACACACTTACACACATGTGTATATAGATGACACGCATAAAAAAAACAAACCTTGCACAAAAGTGAATTAAACAAAGACCTCATCTTAGAGCAAGAAAACGTGTGTGTGTGTGTGTGTGTGTGTGCATGTGACTGTGTGTGATTCTGTATGTGCATGCGCATGTGTGTGTGTGTGTGTGTGTAATATGATAGCTTGCAGTGATTCAGAGATGGGTGGGTGTGAGACAAACAAATAAATAAATGAAGAAAAAAGAAAAAAAATGTAAAAACTGCACAGAAAGACAAAAAGTTGTAGAAGAAAGGGAATAAAATCTGAATTAAGACTCTTTGCCCTTGTCTAAATAAAACATTATGTACCCAATCAGGTGTGGGTTGTGGGGTGGGTGGTAGGGGTATGTGGAGGTAGTTTGGGGGTTACCACAGAAAATACATGCCATCATGAAGAAGAATTTCTGAGGATAATATAATATTGGTGGTGGTGGTGGTATGGACGTGTGGTGTTATGCAGGGGTGATGATGATAGTGATGATGATGATAATGATAATGGTGATGGAGGCGAAAGACCAGAAAGTTTAGAAATAGACAGATAGACAGACAGATAAATAGAGAGAGACGGCGTGTGAGAGATGGATAGATAGGTAGATACATTTCTTTTATTAGCCACATAGATAGAGAGAGAGAGACAGAGTATGAGGGAGATGGATAGATAGATAGATAGATAGATAGATAGAGAGAGAGAGACAGAGTATGAGGGAGATGGATAGATAGATAGATAGATAGATAGATAGAGAGAGACAGAGTATGAGGGAGATGGATAGATAGATAGACAGATAGATAAAGAAATAGAGAAGGATAGATAGATAAGTAGAGAGAGAGAGAGAGAGAGAGATAGACAGACAGATATACAGACAAACAGACAGAATCATAGACACATACACAAAACACACACACACACATATTGTTTGGTGGGGAATTTTGTTTAATTGATTCTTGTTTTTCTGTTGAATACCATGAAAGGGGGAGAGGGCAGGGGATTCATATTTTAACAAAAGGTCCAATGGATGATGAAAGAGACTGCAGACAGATGACGACGACGAAGAAAAAGATTGAGAAACAAAAGGCAAAAAAAACATTAAGAAATGCAATACATAGATATATATATATATATATATATATATATATATATATATATATATATATATATATATATATATATATATATATATATATATATATATATATATATTTGTGTGTGGGTATGTGGCTGTGTGGTAAGTAGCTTGTTTACCAACCACATGGTCCCGGGTTCAGTCCCACTGCGTGGCATCTCGGGCAAATGTCTTCTACTATAGCCTCGGGCCGACCAAAGCCTTGTGAGTGGATTTGGTAGACGGAAACTGAAAGAAGTCTGTTGTATATATGTATATATATATATATGTATGTGTGTGTGTATGTATTTGTATGTCTGTGTTTGTCCCCGCAACATCGCTTGACAACCGATGCTGGTGTGTTTATGTCCCCGTAACTTAGCGGTTCGGCAAAAGAGACCGATAGAATAAGTACTAGGCTTCCAAAGAATAAGTCCTGGGGTCGATTTGCTCGACTAAAGGCGGTGCTCCAGCATGGCCGCAGTCAAATGACTGAAACAAGTAAAAGAGTAAAAGAGTAATATGTATGTGTGTGTGTGTGTGTGTGTGTGTGTGTGAAGGCGCATGGCTCAATGGTTAGAGCATCGAGCTTACGATCATGAGGTTGTGAGTTCGAATCCTGGACTGGGCTGCGTGTTGTGTTATTGTGCAGGACACTTCATTTCACGTTGCTCCAGTTCACTCAGCTGTAAAAATGAGTTGTGACCACATATATACTATTCAGTTGCAGGATTATTTAGAATCTAGGAATTTCAATGTATAGGTTGCTGGGAAAGGTTGGGGACCGACAATATTCAGTTGCTTTTTGGCTGATTGCATTCTGCCAGTATGCACGTACATACATGTATCCATTGATCCAAGTATGAGTACATGTAGACAAATGTATGCAATATATAATCATATAGGCAGGTGTATAAATCATGCATTCAGCCCCAGGATGGTTCCATGTGCAGCATGCGTATTAAAGAAGGACATGGAGTGGAGTTTGAAATTCGCACTTGTGTACTTTTATATATTATTGTGTCTGGGGAGAGTCATTCTCTTTTAGTGCCTTATTAATTTAACACACTCACTGGTCTGATTTCCATTCATTTACTTATTTTTCACTAAAACTTTTGTTGCAACGAGTGGCTGTGTAGTAAGAAACTTGCTTCCAAACCACATGATTCCAGGTTCAGTCCCACTGCATGGCACCTTGGGCAAGTGTCTTCTACTATAGCCTCGGGCCACCAAAGCCTTGTGAGTGGATTTTGGTAGACGGAAACTGAAAGAAGCCTGCTGTATATGTATATATATCTTTGTGTGTGTTTGTTATTTGTGTCTGTGTTTGTCCCACCCCCATCATTGCTTGATAACTGATGCTAGTGTGTTTATATCCTTCGTCAATTAGCAGTTCGGTAAAAGACACCGATAGAATAACTACCAGGCTTATAAAGAATAAGTCCTGGGGTCGATTTCTTTAAGTAAAGGTGGTGCTCCAGCATGGCTGCAGTCAAATGACTGAAACAAGTAAAAGAATATATCTATATATATATATATATATATATATATATATATATATATATTACATACATTTATCTGCTTATACTCATAGTTGGATCAATGGATACAAATATGTACGTGTATACTTGCAGAATGCAACCAGCCAACAACAAATGAAAGAGAATGACTCTCCCCAGACACAATAAAATATGCTTCAACACACAAATTCACATAAAGAATCTTGCAAACCAAATACTTTTATATATATATATTCTTTTACTTGTTTCATTCATTTGACTGCAGCCATGCTAGAGCACTGCCTTTCCATATATATATATATATATATATATATATATATATATATATAAGAATAACCAAACACCTACTGGGGTTTAAAAATCTTATCCCTACAACCAAAACACAAAACAATTTCTCAAATGTCATCATTTCTAAAAATAAATTTGGCATCATTTCTAAGAATAGCCAAACACATACTGCTGCTGTCCAAAGGAATTGGTATAAAAGACAGAAAACCAGCCAACCTATTACAGTCTGTTAAAGTCTGTCATACCGGCCATGATGAAATACCACAAGGTAGAGAAAATACGTATTTGCCTTTATATATTTAATCCTTTATATTGAACACTCAATATTTCATCTATTCAATAAGACATATTCCATATATTCAATAAGACATTCAATACTTTATTTCATTGTACCATCCATTTTTATATTATATATTGTATATTCCATATTCTATATCCCACATAAATTTTACAAGAATATAAATAAAACATAAAAAAACAGACAGAGTTGGAACTCTTTTAAACAAAATAATATATATATATATATATATATATATATATATATATAAAAAAACAAAAAAAAAAAACAGTTGTAATGTATCAACCTGCGTATGGTGCTGTTTGTAACCTCCCTAAAATTTTTGTCAAGGGAAAGTTACTTGAGGTTGTCAATTCATTTGTCTACCTGGGCAGCTCTGTTCAAGATGATGGAAATCTTGATACGGAAATACACCTGCGAATTCAAAGAGCAGCAAAAGCATTTGGTGGCTTGGAGTCACGCGTCTGGCGCCAGCGACATATAAATAACAATACAAAGCTGGCTCTTTACAAATCATTTGTCTTAACATCCCTATTGTATTCCTGTGAAACTTGGACCTGTTATGAAAGGCATTTTAAAATGTTAGAAAAATTCCACCAAAAATGCCTTCGTCATATTTTAAGAATTAAATGGAATTCTTTTACTCCAAACACAGATATCCTTGCATCTGCAGGCATCCCCTCAATTAAAGCCATGATTTTGAGGAACCAATTGAGATGGTGTGGCCATATTGTTCGAATGGCAGATGAACGCATGCCGAAACAGCTGTTTTATGGTGAGCTTGCAGAGGGGCAACGTTATCGGCATAAACCTAAAAAAAGGTTTAAGGATGGCATAAGGACTGCTATGAAGTCAATTGGAATGGCTCCAAAAGATATAGAAGTCCTCGCTTCAGATCGAGTTGGATGGCGAACAAGGGTGTGGAGTGGAGTGAAAGCATTTGAAGAGGCCAGGATGATGCAAGCAGGGCTCAAGAGACATTTAAGGAAAAATGTGAAAAAATGAGAAGGTGAATGACAAGGACCTTTTTGTGTGCACAGTCTGTGACAGACCATGTCTGTCCTTGGCTGGCCTCAAATCTCACCTGCGAACCCATGGAAAACAAACCTCATCCAGCTATTCTGATTATATGTCTGTGCACACGTTTGAATGTGGTGTGTGCCAGAGGGTTTGCAAATCCAATGGGGGTCTTAAAAGACATGTTAGGATCCACAATGAGCAGAACTTACTTGCAGGTATTGGTAGTGCAAATCAGAGGTGCAATCTGTGTGGGTGTTTTTTCAAAACACTGTCTGGTTTAAAAAGCCACATCAGACGCCATGAAAGGGCTAAGGTGTAGGTGCAGGAGGTGGTCAAACTCTGTTTAAGGAGTAGACAACCACCATATATATATATATATATATATATATATATATATATATATATATATATATATATAGAGAGAGAGAGAGAGAGAGAGAGAGAGAGAGAGGAGAGAGTGTGTGAGAAAGAGAGGAGAGAGAGAATTTTAGTAATTATAGCGAGCATAAAGAGTGTAAGAGAAAAAGAGCAGGTAGGGGAAGGGTGATAAGGGAGGAGAAGAGAGAGAGAGAGAACATAGAATAAAAAGCAAGACTATGAGATATATATGTATAATATATATATATATATATATATATATATATATATATATATATACACATGCATAATATGAAAGAGAAAGAGAGAGGTGGGAGTGGGAGTCTTTTAGCAATTATAGGGATGACAAAGAAATGAAGAAACAATAATTGCAGGTGAGTGGAGGGTGATGCAGGAGGAGAGAGGAAAGGAGAAGGAATTTCTGAGAGATGGAGAAAGAGCAGGAGACATATCGGTAAAATGGATGAAGCTGAAAACCTGTTCTGAGCAAAAGCAAAGGAAGAGAGAGAGAGAGAGAGAGAGAGAGGGAGAGAGCTTGTCCCCCACCTTCCTTCCATCTAACTCTCTCTCTCTCTCTCTCTCGCTTCTGCTCTGTCTCAAAGACACACCAACGCAGAGAAGTCAGCCGAGGGGGTGCTGCTGTAAAACAGGGGCTGGAAGGGCGGGGCAATAGCGAACCAACAATCTCCCCCCCCCCCCTCCGACATAATGATACAAAACTATTATGCCAGCATTTTCAGATAACAATCATAACGAAGACGACATCAGTGATACACACACACACACACACACACGTGTCTC
Source organism: Octopus bimaculoides (assembly GCF_046866305.1). Taxonomy (NCBI): domain Eukaryota; kingdom Metazoa; phylum Mollusca; class Cephalopoda; order Octopoda; family Octopodidae; genus Octopus; species Octopus bimaculoides. The sequence continues at coordinate 111,907,469 of NC_142934.1, read as the reverse complement.
TCTCACACTGACTTTATTTTTCTTAAAGCCATATTTAATCTTCAAATTAAATGTAATATTCTTTATTTATTATTTTAATAGCCCTCTGCTGCCAACCACACCCACTTTAAAAAAAAAAATTTTTCCCCATATTTTAAACAAATTATTCGGAAGAAATAAGATTCGAAGAATTATCATTAGAGATGGAACTAGACAAGAAAAATGCCATTTCTGTGACTCTAAGTTCAAAATAACAGTTAAATTTACCGGAATTTATGCACACAGACACACATAAATGGAAAGAAAAATAATAGAATAATAAAAAAATAAATTAGAATAAAATGAAATAAAATTCATCATTCCAATCAGATTTGGTGTGTGTGTGTGTGTGTGTGTGAGTGTAGGAGGAGGAGGACAAAAACAACAAAAAAATTAGAAATTTGTTCAATATCTATTTAGCAATGAGTGATCATTTCTCTGTTTAGTTTTTATTAGATGTATGTAAAAGGCATGGCAGTGTGGTTCAGAAGTTCAGTTTCTAACCACATGGCTTCAGGTTCAGTCCCACTGCGTGACA
>NC_142934.1:111891913-111894413 GCF_046866305.1 Octopus bimaculoides | reverse complement strand
AAATACGAGGGTGTAAAGCCACAAGGAAAATCACCTGACATTGTAGTTAGGAGGAAATAGTCATTCTCTTTTACTTGTTTCAGTCATTTGACTGCGGCCATGCTGGAGCACTGCCTTTAGTTGAGCAAATTCACCCCAGGACTTATTCTTTGTAAGCCTAGTACTTATTCTATCGGTCTCTTTTGCCGAACCACTAAGTTACGGGGAAGTAAACACAACAGCATCAGTTGTCAAGCGATGTTGGGGAGACAAACACAGACACAAACATATATGCACACATACATATATATATATATATATACGACAGGCTTCTTTCAGTTTCCGTCTACCAAATCCACTCACAAGGCTTTGGTCGGCCCAACGCTATAACAGAAGACACTTGCCCAAGGTGCCACGCAGTGGGACTGAAGCCAGAACCATGTGGTTGGTAAGCCAGCTACTTACCACTCAGCCACTCCTGCACCATTGGAAACCTAAGTCTTAACACATGGCGTGTTTATCATTCTGGTTCATTGAAAGGCATCAAAAACAAAAAAAAGTCTGTTATATTAAAAGTCCAGGAGAAAAGTTTGGGTTACATAGGATTTGTTTACTGAACAGTTCGATGAATAATTTTGGCCTGCTGTCAAATGTTATTGTGAGAAGAATGGTTTCAAGCCCAAGGCACTTGAGGTCTTGGACATTGCTTCTGGCCATATTTCAAATCATGATTACCACCAGACATGTGCATCTACTAAAGTGATTTTCATTCCACCAAACACGACTTCACTGCTAGAACCGGATGGACCAGGAATGTATTTCTGATTTCAAGTTTTATTATCATGCAACAGTGGTTACAGCAGTTCTCAAGGTGAGTGGTACTGTCCCCCCTGGGGGTGTGGAAAGATCCAGGGGGTGCTGAAGAAAAGTGGGGGTGAAAACAGGGTGGCTAAAAAGGGGGGGGGCAAAGAATGTGAAAAAAAACCCTTTCAAATAGTGGGTTAATTAGGTTGAGTTTAACTTGTGAAATGCAGTTGTTTTGAATCTGATAATGAAAATGGTCTATGTTTTGAGGTGGTGAGTGGGGTGGGAGCACTAGGAATATGGCCAGGGTTCCAAGGGAGAGGCAACCTGAAAAGGTTTAGAAACCAGTTACTTAAACCAGATGATTGCAGTAACTGAGGATAAACATTAGAATGTGAAAGAATATTGTGAAGAATTTACAGTTTGTAAGCAGGAGTATGGACGCGAGAGTGGCTGTGTGGTAAGTAGCTTGCTTACCAACCACATGGTTCCGGGTTCAGTCCCACTGCGTGACACCTTGGGCAAGTGTCTTCTGTTATAGCGTCGGGCCGACCAATGCCTTGTGAGTAGATTTGGTAGACAGAAACTGCAGGAAGTCTGTCGTATATATGTATATATGTGTGTGTGTGTGTGTGTGTGTGTGTGTGTGTGTGTAATCTTTTGTTGTTTTCTAGACATCTGGGAAATTGCATAAAAAATATACAAATATGAAATGGAGAAACCGTGGAGGCGGGGGTGGGGTTGGTGGTGATGATGTGAAGTGGGAACTAAAAACACCTTCAACAAAAGAGAACAAATGGTGGTGGGAGAGGGAGAGAGAGAGAGAGAGAGAGAGAGAGAAATATGCAAACTCTAAAAGGATTGAGTGCAATATGGGAAACCACCCCATCCCCTACCCAACAAACAGACAGACAGACACACACTACATACATTAAGAGTTACCTCCCCCTTTCATACCATCACACCTCATCCAATTTCTGCAATAATTGGTAACAAATAGATATCAAACATAGACAGACACTCACACACACACACACACACACACACATTAATACATACAAAATACACATATAAATACATATACACACTCATTTTGACATACATACACACAACACATGCACAGACATACCAAAACTAATATACAATCAAATACACACACACACACTCATGTAGATATACATATATGTACATGTACATAGGCTACACACACACATGCAAGTACATGCACGCACACACACACTAAAACTAACATACAATCACACTCACGCATACAAACACATGCGCACACACACACATACACCAAAATTAATATACAATCGCAGACATACACAAACACGCACACATCAAAACTAACATGCGATCACACACACACACACAAGTAGAGGGAGTCCCCCTTCCTGTGTGCTTTTCTGGCATACAAGTAAGATAAACATTATTTAATTAGAGAAAAATAATATCCCCCAACAAACACACAGCAAACTGGTGAGTATATCAACATATACACCCACCTAAAGGTCTGTACGCTTCTGTGCTCTTTGGCAATGTTTACCAGTAGGAGGTGTGTATAGATGCTGCCATATGGGCAGTTTTTTTGAAAGGATTTATAATACTTTGTTTTTTTCCCCCCACCCTTCTGTCTATCCATCTGTGTTGCTGTCTCTTTGTCTCTCATTCACACACACACACACACACACAAGTATATCATCATCATCATCAT
>NC_142934.1:111871913-111889413 GCF_046866305.1 Octopus bimaculoides | reverse complement strand
GTGGCCAGTCCAGCGGCACTGGCAATGACCTTGCTCGAATGTTTTTTTCATGTGCCACTGGCACAAGTGCCAGTAAGGCGATGCTGGTAACAATACATATATACAGACCTTTGAGCTGGCACACCACCTCACCGACTTTAGCAAGGTTGACCGTGGGCATGTGTGGGACTGAGGAAAATGTGTGTTTGTTTGCATGTGTGTGGAAGACATCATCACCATCATCACCATCATTTAATGTCTGTTAAGAATTATTAAGAACTGACACACACAAACACACAGACACGCACACGCACACGCACACACACACACTCACACCTGTAAATGAGGCCAGCTCACCAAACAGGTTGCAGTGAGGCTGACTGGCAATATATACACATTTATAGTGAAATAATGATATACCAATATTTACATGATACATACTGGGGGGAAAAGGGGAACACACACACACACACACACACACACACACACACACACACACACACACACACACACACAAGGCAGTCAGCTGGATATGTAACAAGCACTGGCTGCTGTTGTTCATCCCAAGGTCAGCTCTGTCTGAGCTGGACAATGATCAAAGACTTTCCAGGTGTTATCAGTTCATATTTTGTCCCCTTTCTAACATATCCTTTTCTATTTAGGACGAGAGAGGTGAGGTGTGACTTCAGGGAGATTTGGCTGCTATTTCTCTCATGTCTGTATAACTCATTTGATAGCAGTGGTGGAAGTACATCCAGAGGTGGTGGTTTCTCCTAAACTAGTGGTAATGGTGGCAGTGGTGATGCTACAGTATGGACATAGTGCCATTGATAGTGTGGTAGTGGTGGTGGTGGAGATAGTAACAGATAGGGAGGGGTGTGGATGGTTGTTGCCATGGTAACTGGTGGTAATGGCTGTGGTGGTGAAGCATATATGAAAGATTTCCAGGTGAGAAAAAAAAAATGGGAGCAGTATGAGAAGAAAGAATTAGGTATAAAGGAAAACAGTGAAATAACAAAGAAAAAATATGAAACAAAAAATAAAAAGAAAACCCAGGTGTGATGTGAGGAAGGTGCGGGGTGTGGTAGGAGGAGAGCCGAGGAGTGTAGTTTGGTGCAGTCAATAATGAAGTGGTCATATTAGGTGTGTGTTTATATAAGGTTGATGATGTAACTTATTAAGGAAGACGAGGTCATTATGAGGGGACAAGAGGAGAGAGAGTCAATGTATGGGGAAGGAATGGGAAGGTGTAGTGAGAGAAGTGCCAGGGGGAAGGTGTTAAATGAGGGTGGTGAGGGTGGTGCCAAATGAAGAGTAATTTAGACCAATTATTTTATCTATGATGGCTGAGAGAGAGAGAGAAAAAGAGGAAGTATAGTGGCGTACCTAGAATGTGTGCCTCCTGGGGCAGCCCTTCAGTGTGCCACACCTCCATGCCACCCTAGGCCTCCAAACCTTATATAGGTTTATACAGCAAACACAAAAGTGTTACCCCTACCCAACTAACTGCCACCCTTTGCCCCCCGCCACACACACAAGCTATGCTACTACCCCAGTTGTTTATTTATTGACCCATTTGACAAAAAAGAAAAGTTAACTTTGATGAGATTTGAATCCAAGACCGCAAAGGGCAAAAGCATTCTATGCCATGTGTTTTAAGAACTTTAGCAGTTGACCCATATCAGTCATGAGTGACCTGTGGGAATTTCTAGATGGTTCACTTAATGAAAAATTAACCAGAACCATGTTTGCTTCTCAACCACATGGTTCCAGGTTCACTTCCACTGCGTGGCACTTTGGGCATGTGTCTCTTCTAATATGGCTTTGGGATGGTCAAAGCCTTGTGAGTGGATTTGGTAGATGGAAACTGAGAGAAGCCTGTCGTATATGTGTGTGTCTTTGTGTCTGTGTTCGTTCTCCATGACCACTTGATAACAACCGGTGTTGGTGTGTTTATGTCCTCATAACTTACCAGTTTAGCAAAAGAGACCAATAGAATAAGTTACCCGGCTTAAAGAGAACACAAGTTCCTCAAGGCAGTGCCCTAGCATGGCCACTGTCCAATGACTGAAACAAGATAAAAGATACAATTTCTTTGTTTTTATGATGATGATGATGATGATGATGCTAAAGATCATGATGATCCATGTCTCATGCAACTGACTTCTCAAAGAAGGTTGCCCATGCCTGGCCTGTACCATTGTCATCATCATCACCATTGGTTACCATATTGTTGTTGCGAGGGTTCTTTTTAACATATACTTTTTCATGCTTCCTTTTATTTTTTTTTCTGTTTGTTATGGCCAGTTGGTCTTCTGGTCACCGTCTTTCTTCACCTGCTTCTAAGCAATATGTAAGATTTCCCCTTGGTCCTTAATCAATAAACAACTCAATGGCTTTGAAGTTTCCACGGAAGACTGCAACTAAACGATACCATTTGTAACGAGTGGAGATTCTGGTTATGGTTGACATGCAAACATCAAGACAAAAGACACAAACACTGATCATCCTGTATTTTCTTTTGCCCAAAGCCAGGGACTTCCCGGCACCATGTTGCACATATATTCTTTTATTTTTTTACTAGTTTCAGTCATTTGACTGCGGCCATGCTGGAGCACTGACTTAAAGGGTTTTTTAGTCGAAGTAATTGTCTACCCAAGGTATTTATTCTTTGTAAGCCTAGTACTAATTTTATCTGTCTCTTTTGCTGAACTGCTAAGGCATGGGGACCTAAACACACCAACATTGGTTGTCAAGCAATGGAACACACACACACACAAAGACAGCTACACACAACCACACACACAAAGGCAGATACACACACACAAAACACACACAAAGATACACACACAAATATATACATACATGTATATGTATGTACATATGCATGTATGTATATATATATATATATATATATATATACACACATACATTTACGCATATATACATATATATATATATATATATATATATATATATATATATATTGAAAATGTAAAGATGAACGAAATGCAAGCTAAGCATCCAAGCATTTTCGCCCAGTGTGCTGACCGATTCCACCAGCTTGCCACCTTTATATATCGGTGTAAGCATGGCTGTGCGGGAAACAGCTTACCTCCCAACCACATAGTTCCAAATTCTTGTATTTTCTTTTACTTGAAGGCATGAACTTTTCAGCACCCCTCATATGTAAATATATATATATACACATACACATACATATATATATATATATGAATGACTTGATTGTGAAATTCCTGTTCATCCTATGAGTGGGTCATTGCTGAGATGCACTTTAACTTGCAATCGGGCCGCGGCAGTGAACTCCCGAAATGGCCATAGATGTGTTTTGACCTGATTTTGTGGAGCTCACTTTTACTCCTTGGACTTCAACTTATCATGGCTTTTGAGAAACGAACTATTTCGATATATTTTTAATTGATGGGAGTAAAAAAATCATTTTAGTCGATTGATATATTTTAGTGTTTTAGTCACATGACATGTTTTAGTAATTCATTTTGATTACTTGTTTTCGTCAATTTGTATACACCTTTCCTCGTTAGACCTTTCTATATACTTTGTATTTTTATGTGCATATATATTTTTTACCTTCTGTGCTTTTGTTGATGTATTCCTTTTATATGTCGAAGGCCGTATGGAAGCATGGTGCTATATAAAGTTGTTAACCTGAATTTGATGTTTGTTCTCCAATCAATATTTTTTTGTCTCTATCCCAATTTCATTTGAGCACTTCTTTTTTGCAGTCCTATAAATCCTTTTTGTCTCCATAAAAAGAGATAAAAATTATTTCTTGTCCTATATATATATATATATACATACATACACACACTTCATATCACCTGTACAGCAATTCTATGATCCAATAACTAGTTTAAAAAAACTGTGTCCCCCAAGTATAAAACCTCTTAATATATCACAAGTCATAATAGTTTTGGCCATGTAAGATCACTACATACAAAGGGTCAATGGGAAAAATTCAAAAAAAAAAAAAGACAAAACCAGAAAAAAACATTTCTTTCCTTACAACCCCCCCCCCAAAAAAAAAACCCCAACAAATATAAGGTAAGAATAGTTGGTTTCTGAGGTGTCCCTCGATTCCAAATTTCATTTATAGCAACTCGCAGGAGTTTCCTTGCTGATAGGAAGAGAAAATCGCCAATCTCCTTCTTCCATTTCTCTAAGCATTAATGGATGATGCATTTCAATTCTATCAATTGATGGATGGAAGGAAAAAAAATCCCTTAAAAAAAATTAAAAAAAACAAACAAACTAGACCATCTAATTCCATTTCATCTCTTTAGTCTATCTGAAATTTTCTTGCTTTTTTTCTTTATTCTTTAAGTTTCTCACACCAGGACTGAGGAAGTTTGATTGATGGATATGTAACACCCACCTATCTGTCTATCACCTCTGCTCTGGAGCTATGTGGTAACTAGGCCTGCAAGAAAAAACAGTCAAATCTTCCTCAAATCACACCCTGAAATCTTAAAGAAACCCCTAAAAAATGACAGACATTGGATAATGTAGTCTTAGATATACTATGAATGAAACCAAAATAGTCACGGTTAAAAGGTCTTTGACAAGAGGGGAAGCAAGATTAAAGATGACAGGGGGGTATTTTTAACAAGGAGGGGGAAAAGCAGAAGGTAGCAGCCAGAAGAAGCAGCAGAAGAGGAAAAACAATGTTAATAACCAAAAGTCTTCCAAATCCCATATCTAAAAATAGTTGGGACACATCAGGTAAGTATCCTCATCCTCGTTTAACGTCTGCTTCCCATGCTAGCATGGGTTGGACGGTTTGACTGAGGACTGGTGAACCAGATGGCTCCAATCTGATTTGGCACAGTTTCTACAGCTGGATGCCCTTCCTAACGCCAACCACTCAGAGAGTGTAGTGGGTGCTTTTACATGCCACCAGCACGAAGGCCAGTCAGGCGGTACTGGCAACGGCCATGCTCAAAATGGTGTATTTTACATATAGTCCTGTATAATCTTAGAGGCGTATGAGTCATGGCGGGAAGGCTCAAATCAAAGGTCTGCTTGATCATTGTTAACCAGGGATGAAAGCCTCCACCATCACCACCACCACCACCACCACCATTACCACGGCTTGTATGACCGACATTAGATTCAACAATCAATCATTTATTTCTTCTTTACTTACTCATGACCAATGCAGTTGCCGCTGCTGTCATTGATGTTGGCAACGATGACAAAGCCATGTATATATATATCTATGTATGCATGTGCGCATGTGTGTATGTTTACACAGATACAACCATACAGGCACAGATGCACTCGCATATACCCACACGCGTATGTACTAAGTATGCCTAGAAAATTGTTAAGACAATGTAAAATTGGAGATCAATTATTATAAAGGATTATCTATTTCTTTAAAATTATGATTGATATCTTGATTGTTCGTAAGAGGCTCAGTTACTTATTATCCCCTCAGTGTGGTATGGAGTGGATAAACAACTTACACACACACACACATATGTATGCACACATGTATATACACACACATAGGTGTATGTATGTATGTATGTATGTATGTATGTTTGTATGTATATATATATATATAAGTATATATCTATGTGTATCATCATCGTTTTATATATATATATATGTGTGTGTGTGTATTTACACACACACACATATGTATATATATATATATATATATATATATATATATATATACATATGTGTGTGTGTATATATATATATACATACACACACGCACGCACTTCATTTTTGTATTTAGTTTGCAAGCTATTTGATGTGAATTTGTCTGTTGAAGACACAAGGAGATAAATTATATATATATAAACTATATACACACACACATGCACACACGCACACACACACACACAGATGTTTATATAAGACTGTTGGTCGCGGCTTTGGTGATGGTGATTGTTATGGCAGTAGTCATTGTGGTAGTAGTTTTGGTATTAGGTGCAGTTTGGGTAGTAGTGTTAGATGTCCTACCAGTTTTGTCAGAGGCTGTAGTGATCTTGGTGGTGATGATAGTAGTGGTGGTGATGATGGTAGTGGTGGTGTGTGTGTTCTGGTTGACCACCCTTATAATATTCATACCTTCACAAAATGGAAGCTCCTGTATTTAATCTGTGTGCACATGTGTGTGTGTATGTGTGTGCATATGTGTTTGTGTGTGTGTGTACACATGTCTCCTTGTCTTGACACCATGTGCAGTGGTATACAAGTAACCTTCCTTTCCAGTCTTCTGTGAAAACATGTCCAGCCAAAGAGGAAATATTACCTTATTTGGAAACGGGTGAGAATTGGCAACAGGAAGGCCATCAGGCTGTAGAAAATCTTGGCTCAACAACCTCCATCGGACTCATGCAAACATGGAGAAGTGGACATCAAAATGATGATGATGATAATTTGCCACTCAAATTTGTCAATACTGATCAATGGTGATCTACCTGTTGGACAATCTTCAGTTTAATACTAAAAAACTAGCATCCCAGCTACTTATGTTTTTCACTGCCATTCTGCTGGGTTTGCTTGTTGTCAGGAAGGGCACCCAGCTGTAAAAACCAAGAGAAAACTGATCTCACCTGTGCCGGTGACACGTAAAAACACTCAGTCCACCCTGTGGGGTGGTTGATTATAGGAAGGGCATTCAGGTGTAAAAACCAAGATAAAACTGACCTCACCTGTACTGGTGACATGTAAAAAGGACTTAGTCCACCTTGTGTAATGGTTGGGGTTAGGAAGGGCATCCAGGTGCAAGAACTATGCTAAAACTGACCTCACCTGTGCTGGTGTCATGTATAAAGCACTGAGTCCACTCTGGAGGGTGGTTGGTGTTGGGAAGGGCACCCAGCCATAAAAACCATGCGAAAACAGACACGGAAGTCTGGTGCAGTCTTCTGTCTGGCCGGCTCCTGTCAAACCGTCCAACCCATGCATGCATGGCAGATGGACATTGATGATGATGATGATGATGATGATGATGATGGCGACTGTATGCATGTATGCATGCCTCAGTGTCTGCATGCGTGTGAGTGCAACTGAAGCAATTCCATGCAAGTATGCTTTGTATACATAAATGTGTACATGTGAGTATAAGTGTGTACATGCGCATGTGAGTGTACATGTGTGTGTGCGCGTGTGTGTGTGCATATTCTGTATTTCATATATGAATGCGCATGCGTCCATTTCTATATTGCATGGGAAAACATCACCACATGTACAATTTGTGATTAACATGAAGTGCAGCTCTGATGGTGGTGGTGTTGATGGTGGTCAGTTGTTGGGGGGTGGTGGTGCCAGCTATGTAATGTCTGCTAGGAAGTAGGAGGACAGCAGCTAGCCAAGTGTTGATCGTAACCCCCCCCCCCCCGTCCATTGGACAGAACTGAAATAATCTGCTGAGTGACAGGTGTGTTTGTAAGACATTAACCGAGAGAGAAATCTAATGAAAGACCCCAATTAGGGAACGTAGGAACGCAACTGTGTTGGAGGGATGCAGGGGAGTTACACAGTTACACAACACCTGGTTCTCGGGGAGAGGGTGGTGGTGGTGGTGGGGCAAGAGGAGGAGGGGATGAAGGGGAGAGGAGAGAGGGAGTGAGGGAGACAGAGAGAGAGAGAAAAAGCAGTGGCGAGAGGAGAGTGTGATAGAGAGGGGAGACTGAAAGTAGAATAGAGAGAGAGGGGGAGAGAAGCAGAGAGAGAGAGAGAACATAAGAAAGAGGGATAGAGAGAGAAAGAGAGGGAGACAGAAAATAGAAAAGAGAGAAAGGGGAAAGAAGGAGAGAGAAAGCAGGAAAGAAAAAGGGACAGAGAGTGCGAGCGAAAGAGAGAGAAAGTAGAATAGAGAAAGGGGACAGAGAAAGAGGAGAGAGAGGGGGTGAACTTTTCCCATTCTTCCCGTCTCACCATGGAGCCAAAGATAATCTTCTCTCCTACAAGCTGCTTTTAAATTGCAGACCATTCATCATTGCTGCTATGGTCGTGACACTGATATTTATTAACACCAAACCCACCCACACCCGCCTCCCACCCCAACCCCCATGACCCCACCCCCCCATCTCCATCCCACCGCCATACATATATGCCTTCACTTCTAGTTAGATCTCTTCGCTCACCCGACCGAAGTTACTGCCTCCTCTGCCAACAGTTGCAGCACAGTCTTACGTTGAGCCGAACACACAAGAGGTCAAACAGTTGGACACGAGAACCGAATGGAAATGGACAGTGTGCATGTCAGAGAGAGAGAGAGAGAGAGAGAGAGAGAGAGAGAGAGGGAGAGAGAGAGAGGTAGAGAGAGAGGTAGAGAGAGAGAGAGAGAGATAAACAGTTCCATACTCTTTTATTCTATTACTTGTTTCAGTCATTTTGACTGTGGCCATACTGGAGCAGAGCCTTTCAGTCGAAGAAATCAACCCCTGGACTTATTCTTTGTAAGCCTGGTACTTAATTTGCCGAACTGCTAATTTATTTTATTCTTTTACTTTTTTTTTAGTCATTTGACTGCAGCCATGCTGGAGCATCACTTTTAGTTGAACAAACTGACCCCAGGACTTATTCTTTGTAAGCCTGGTACTTATTCTATCGATTCGCTTTTTCTGAACTGCCTAGTTACGGGGATGTAAACACACCAACATCAGTTGTCAAGTGATGGCGGGGGGGGGGGACATACACAGACACACAAATACACATACAACAGGCTTCTTTCAGTTTCCACCTACCAAATCCACTCACAAAAGCTTTGGTCGGCCCGAGGCTATAGTAGAAGACACTTGCCCAAGGTGCCACGCAGTGGGACTGAACCTGAAACAATGTGGTTGGGAAGCAAGCTTGTTACCACACACACACATATTTGCTTTTGCATATTATTTTCCAAACTAGCATGGGATAAATTAATATGCCGAACCATTGTGATGATGCCTTTCCTGTCACTAACCCTTACCTGTTTTCCCAGCAAGGGGTATCATATTCCATGTCTTTGAAGGTGCAGAGCAAGCAAATGACTCTTTGACAAGGGAAACGACACCACTATCACTGCCTGGAACCAAGCAATGAAGTCTAAATGTAAACACTAAACACACACACTCATATGTGTGTGTGTGTGTGTGTGTAAGTTCTCTCATCCTAACCTTTTAGCTATCATTTTCATTCCACTGTATGATATTTTGGATTAATATCTTCTATTGCAGCTACAGGTCAACTAAAGTCTTGTGGATGGATTTGGTAGACGGCAATTCAAAGATGTTCCTTGTCATGTAAATGTGTGTGTGTGTGTGTGTGTGTGTGTGTGTGTGAAGGTTTGGTCAGACAGGTGGCTTTGGCAGAAGATACTTGCTCACAATGCCACATGGTGGGTCTGAACCTGAAAACACATGGTTGGGACAACTTCTCAACCACAAGGCCGTGCCTGCGTCCTCTAAAGACACAGTATACTAATAAACATCGGACTATAGATAACTAAATTACAACAGGTATATAGTCCATTTTTTGGATTATGGTGCATTGTTGTACCATTCAAAACTTTTTATTCTTTACAAACGATACACAACGCTTCAAGCAAACGACAATACCCTCCTCTATAAACATATATGTTTTAGTCCTGCTTCAGTCATTAGACTGCAGCCATGCTGGAGCAACATCTTAAAAATTTTTTTAGGCAAATGAATCTTACTCTATCGGTCTCTTTTGCTGAACAGCCAAGTTATGAGGATGTAAACAAACCAACAGTGGTTGTCAAGTGGTGGTGGAAGACAAACACAGACAAAAGGGGACACACACACACACACACATATATATATATACGACAGACTTCTTGTATGTGCGTGCGTATACAACAATAGTCTTATTGGGAGGTCTTCTCAGAGAGCCAGGCTACCTGCTTGCTTCAGGACTCCGTTCCTTAATGTATTTTGACAAATGACCATATTTACAGCTCCAAAATATTGCTTTCGCAGCATGTTTGATATTGCATTCAGATGAATTAGCAACGACCAAATATGAAGGAAGACCATGATTTATGATGTTTTTACCAGGTTTTAATATCCTGTGACTTGGCTACTACTAGTAGTGGTATATTTAATCTGTATAAATCTTTAGTGTTCGGTTCTTCTGCTCCTGCTTATAACCCAACTCTGTCACTGGTTGGACTGTTTGAGGGCCAATCAGATTACAGAAATATATTTTTGTGTCCCAGTGATATTGATATTTATTCTTATATATATTTGTGTACTGAACTGTTTTTTTTTTTTCCTTTTTACATTTCTTTTTTGGGTTTTTTTTTTGTTATTTTTTTCCGGACCAGCTAGACTCTAGGCCCAGGCATGGCTTTGTGCTTAAGAAGCTTGCTTTGCAGCCGTGTGGTTTTAGGTTCAGTCCCACTGTGCAACAAGGAGATCAAACAATTCTTTCGAGTGAATTTGGTGGATGGAAATTGCATGGAAGCCTGTTGTATGTACATCTCTATATATACGTGTGTGTGTGTATATATTATGTATATACATTATATATATGTCTGTATATATATATATATATATATATATATATATATATATATATATATATATATATATATATATATGCATCAGATTGGAGGCTGGTTCGCCAGTCCTCAGTCAAGTCGTCCAACCCATGCTAGCATGAAAAGCGGACGTTAAATGATGATGATGATGACGATGATGCATATATATCTACATGCATGTATACATATATATCTTGTATGAATATGCATACATATATATATGTATGCATGCATGTATGTATGTATAAATGCATGCATGCATGTATGCATTTGTTAATATATGTGTGTGTGTGTGTGTGTGTTTTACATTTTTACCCACAACCGTTGCTTGACAACTGGTGCTGGTTTGTTTACATTCCCATAACTAAGCAGTTTAGCAGAAGAGCCTTTTTTTTTATAAGTACCAGGCTTAAAAACCATAAGTACTGGGCTCTGATTTGTTAGACCGAAATCCCTTCAAAGCAAGTATTCCGACATGGCCACAGTCTAATGATTGAAACGCCAAATAGAAGATAAATGCAATTTATGGCTTAAAAATACACGCATGCATACACAAACACACACATACACATGCAAATGAATCAAAGCTCCAGTATGGCCTTAGTCTTGATAGCTAGAACAAACTAAAAGAAAGAAAAAACACACGTCAGAAATTAACAGTTAAAACATGACTGTATAAGCCTCCGACTTGTTTTACATGTTGAGAAAGGCCAGAAGCACATTGTAGTGACATAAGCTCTCTGTATGCCTGTGTGTGTATACATACATACACACACATATATATATATAAATATATATATATATATATATATATATATATATATAAATATATATTCATGTATGTAAGTGTGTGTATGTGTGTGTCTCTGCAAGTTTCAAATATCTACATTGCAAAAGGATTAAATTTAATAATAATAATAATAAAAAAAAATGTTTGTTTCTTTTTAAAACCCAAGGAAAAGGATTAAAAATTTTACACAGTATTTTTCATTATTATCGAATTATAAATTGAAGACAAACAATTACTTACAGACGTAAACAGGGAGGGGTGGAGAGAGGGAGAGAATGGAGGAAGAGAGAGAGAGCGATGGGTGGTGAGAGGAAGAGGAAAGAAAGAAGGGAAAGAGAGACGGGGGGGGGGTAGACATAAGGAATTATGCAACCAATACAAATATGCATGTGTTGAAGTATACATATATATGTGTATGCGTGTGTGTGTATGTGCATATGTTTGTGTATATATGTGTGTATATATGTGTGTGTGTGTAATATGTGTGTGCATGTGTATATATATGTGTGTGCTATATATATGTGTGTATGCGTATGTATGCGTCTGTGAGCATATGTGTGTGTGAGCATATGTGTGTGTGTGTGTGTGTGTGTGTGTATGGAAGTATTTATGTATGTGTGTGCAAAGATATATGCGTATAGAAAGCAGTCGGCAGCTGTCACTCACACACATGCAAACAAGTGCATACACACAGACACACACACACACACACACACACACATCAAACCAGAACAATATAATACGAACAGCAACCAATCTCTCCACACCACTGTGAAATGACCAAGTTTCAACCAGTCTCTCTCTCTCTCTCTCTCTCTTTCTCTCTCTCTCTTAATCTGGTGAAATGCAAGCAAAAGCGGATTACTGGCCGGCAATATTAGCAAGCAATAAAATGCCAATTGTAAGAGGGGTAGGATTATCTAGAGCTAGATTAATCTTAATCCCACCCACAAAACAGATTCCTTCTCTTGTAACAACAGAGTGTGTTTGTGCGTGTGTCTGTTGTAAAAATATGAAGACGACGAAGACACAACATTGGCAGCGGTAGCAGGAAGAGTAACATCAACAGATCTTGCAAGAATTCTAATAAAACAATGAAATTAAAGTAAGACTGGCACCGTGGGTTAGGCAATTAGAGGTGGTGGTGGTGGTGGGTGGTGGGTAGAGGTGTAATAAGAAGACAAGAATAAAAACACACAACATACACAAACAGAAACACTCAAGTTTTTAATTAAAGTTGGAAATACATATATCATCGTCATCATTATCTTTGTCGTCATCATCATCGTCGTCACTGTTGTCGTCATTGTTGTCAAAGTCATCGTCACCATCAGTCATTGTCATCATCATCATCATCATGGTCGTCATCGTCGCCATCGTCACCATTGTCGTCGTCAGCATCATCATCATCTAATGTCCAACTTTCCATACCTGCATGGATAAGACGGAATTTGTTGATGCAGATTCCTATCACAGGAGATGCCCTTTTTGTTGCTGACCCTAACCAGTTTTCAAGTAAGGTAAATATTTCCCCCATCTCCAGACATATTTCCATGGAAACAAGGGATACAGCTTGCATGGCTTTGATGGGTGTTTACAACTGTCATGAGAAGTCCAAGCAAAGAGACAACAACATAAGCACACACACACACACACACACACACACACACACAGATGCATGCATGCATGCACACACAGAGAATTAAATGACAAACTGGCACTCGGTCAGTTACGATGATGAAGGTAGCAGTTGATCCGATCAATGGAACAGCATGCCCATAAAATTAACGTCCAGGTGGTTGAGTACTCCACAGACACACGTACCCATAACAGAGTCCTCAGGGAGATTCAGTGTGAGACAGAATGTGACAAGGCTGGCTCGTTGGAATGCTGGTACTATTCATTTTTGCCAGCAATGTGGTGAAATAAAGTGTCTTGCTCAAGGATCAATGCACAGCCAAGTGTGAAACTAATGGTCTTATGATTGTGAGCCAAATACCCCAGCAACTAAGCTACACACTTACACTGAAATGAAATAAATGACAAGGAAATATGAATCATGTAATCGATTTCATAAATGCACAAGCACTCAGCTCTGAGTCTGCTGCATCTAATAGCAGAAACAACTGTAAGCTAATGAAGTTGATTGTATAATTTCCTGACATTTATTTAATATTGTATTATGCTCTGTACTCACCTAATACTTCATTCTGAAGCATATTGTATAGTGAGTTCTAACACTGGGTTATGTGTATCACTATACCCAAGTGAAATCTTAATATATATAAGCAAACACACACACACACACACACATGCATGCACACACATACACACACACACACACACATGCATGCAAACACATACACACACACTCACATTTACACACACATATATACACATGCACACACATGTCCATACACACACATGTCCATACACACACAATATGCTTCTTTCAGTTTCCATCTACAAAATCCACTCACAAGACTTCGGATAGCCCGTGGTTATAATAGAAGATACTTGGCCAAGGTGCCATACAGTGGAATTGAACCCAAGACAATCCGATGCTGGTTCCAAGTATAAAGTCTTGGTGTTAGCGCCACTAAAAAAACAACCAATACCCTCTGAAAATGGTTGGTGATAGGAAGTGCATCCAGCCATAGAAACCAAGCAAAAACAGACAAAAACAAAGAAGCCTGGTACAGTCCTCTGGTTTGCCAGCTTCTGCCAAACTGTCCAACCCATACCAGCATGGAAAATGGGAGTCTGATAATGATGATGATGATGATGATGATCAAGCAGAGACTTAATCTTGAAATATGAGATAGCGTTATTCTGTATTTGTTGCTGTGTAGCCCTAGGTCAGTCTTGACTGAGCACTCCCATGATTCAAAGAATCTTCAGTCATGACTATCCTATTTTTTTCATCAGATGCCTAGTACACCGTGAATTACATTATCCAATATGTCTCCTATTTTCAAAGATAAGCAGAGCATCTAATTCAAGAGTCTTTTGGTTGCTATTTCTAGCAGATCAAACGAACACACAGAAGATCCTCAACTGTTTGTTATATCATTATTGTTGTGTTTGTCAGTGAAGAAATCAGCAAATTCTTAACTAACAGTTATGGAAATATAGAAGACCAAAATCAGAAATATCAGCGCCAAACAGAGTAAAGAAATGACATTCTCAGAAAGTCTATATACAAAGATTTCACTTAGTGATAATTAAGAATTAAGGTGTTGTCGATTATTATTTCTTATCTTTCTCAGCTAATGTTTCATTTTCTTTTCCGACAAAGATAGCAACATGAGGTAGCTACTCACGCCCATCACCGCCATCACCGTTTCTGTTGAATTGCTTTCCATTTATTTTGTTTTGCAATTAAAGTAACTCTGATTCTTTAAACAATAATACTTGCTTGTCAAGTGCTGCGACATGTTTTTCTAATATTATAAGGATAACAAGCAAACTACTGTCTTCTACTGTTATAATTCCATTCACATCTAAGGATGTGTTTTATAGGAATATAAATCTGCTTCAGTCCACAAATGGTACATCAACATCATCAGCACCATTGTCGTCATCACTACACCACCACCATCACTTCCACTGCAGTGACTGTCTCCACCACCACCACCATTGGTGCCACCACTACTATGCTAGCATGTGTTGGATGATTTACCAAGTTCCTGCCAAGTCTCATTGTCTGTTTTGGCATGGTTTCTACAGCCGGATGCCCTTCCTAATGCCAACCACTTTAGAGAGTGTACAGGAGAGTTTTTTTTTCACATGGTACCAGCATGATACCTTGTCATTGTCATCGTCATCATCATTTAATATCTGTATACCATGTTGTGACGGCTTTGATGATTTCACAAGATCCAGCAAGCCGAAAGGTTGCATTGGACTCCAACCACTCTGAGAGTGTAGTGGGTGTTTTTACGTGCCACTGGCACGAGGGCCAGTCACACAGTACTGGCAATGGCCACGCTCAAAAAGGTGTTTTTTTTACGTGTCACCTGCATAGCAGCCAGTCCAGCGGCACTGGCAATGACCTTGCTCGAATGATTTTCTAATAAAGGAGAGGTTGGCATTATTTTATATATATATATATATATATATATATATATATATATATATATATATATATATAACAGGCTGGATCCCTTTTCAAAATTTGAAAATGGATCTGTCGAATAAGGATTTAATAAAAAAAAAAAAATAAAAAAAAAAAACACCTGATGATATTTTCCCTCACCTACCCTCACCCTGTGCCTCAAAAGTCCCGTGTCACACCTCGCTGCTCCTCCAATCTCCTTCTTAGAAACTCAGTCAACCCTGAGATGTCTTGGTAAGCCGTTCTGACATTACTCCTAATGTCACTGATAATCATTGGTTGAACGAGGGCAAGGACGGAGGTCTTCACTGCCACTGCCAGGGCACCACCAGATGGCACTTTGGCCTTGACCATCCTCACTTCCCCCAATGCCACAAAATAAATGGCACTATTTACGACCTCCATACCTATGCTGTACCACCCAAATTACTATGAATTTCACCATATGGTACTACAACCACCATTATGACAAGAACAAGAACACTACCACAACCACACCACCACCACAACAACAAAAACACCAATACCACCACCACCACCATTTTGCATTACAGCCTCAACAACTACCATCTATGGCACTGCCACTACCACACCAATAGCCATCACAACCACATGACACTACAGCCTCTACACTTATATATACCACCACCACAACTACCAGCCTCCACACCTATACTGTACCACCCAAACTGCCAAAACTACCATCACCCCACCCCACCACTGTATATCACCTCACAGCTTTTATATTTACACTTACACTACACCAAACCAAACTACCACCACCACCACCACATTACCAACACTAGGCACCACCATAGTACCACCACCACCACCACCACCACCACCACCACCACCACCACCACCACCACCACCATTAACCTCACTGCTGTTTGTATTTATTGTTTTAGAACCATCGGAGGAAAAGAGTTAGATTGAAACCTTAATGCTGTTCACTGAAGTGTAAATAAAAAGCTCAAGTCCATCCACAAGAAGAAATGAGGCAGATCCAACATGATGGCAATATGGTAGAGGCAACGTCGGATCATGTGCCCATGCTATGATGTGTACTGACATTGAGAACACATAAAGAGATGCTCTCTCTCTTTCCCTCTCTGCTGGTCCGCTTGCCTGTCTGTCTCACTGTCTGTCTGTGTCTACGCACAACTGTCAGCATGTGCATGAATATATGTATGTGTGTGTGTGTGTGTGTGTGTGTGTGTGTATGATGATATCTACCTTAATATATACAGTATATGGGTGTTTATATATATATATATATATATATATATATATATATATATATATATGCATGTTTTTGCTTGCTTGTGTGTGTGAGTATATATATATATTGCCAGCGCTGCTGCACTTGCTAGTGCCGCTGGACTATGCCAGTGCCACTGGATTGGCTCCTGTGCAGGTGGCACGTAAAAAACACCATTTTGAGCATGGCCGTTGCCAGTACCGCATGATTGGCCCTTGTGCCAGTGGCACGTAAAAGCACCCACTGCACTCTCGGGGTGGTTGGCGTTAGGAAAGGCATCCAGCTGTAGAAACTCTGCTAGATCAGATTGGAGCCTGGTGCAGCCATCTGGTTTCACCAGTCCTCAGTCAAATCGTCCAACCCATGCTAGCATGGAAGGCAGACGTTAAACAATGATGATGATGATGATATATAACCCCTTTCTGGGGTTTGTATTCCTGCAAGCTGCATGCCGACCTCACTAGTGTGGATGGCATGAAAAAGGTACCCAGTCCATGCAGTGAAGTGGTTGGCATGAGGAAAGGCATCCAAACATAGAAACCATGCCAAAGCAGACATTGGGGATGCTACAGTTTTGGAATACATCAAATCTTGTCAAACTATCTGATCCATGCCAGCATGGACAGTAAATGAATATATATATATGTCTGTGTTTGTCCCCCCAACATCGCTTAACAACCGATGTTGGTGTGTTTACGTCCCCGTAACTTGCCGGTTCGGCAAAAGAGACCGACAGAATAAGTACTAGGCTTACAAAGAATAAGTCCTGGGGTCGATTTGCTCGACGAAAGGCGGTGCTCCCGCATG